>NC_059304.1:12993892-13076392 GCF_017591435.1 Portunus trituberculatus
CTCTCTCTCTTTTTTTTTTTTTTTTATTTAAACAAAACTTAATACAAAGGAACATGTACCCAAAGGCGCACTGTCGTGTGCTACCTATTCTAAGGGTACTACAATCTATTTCTCTACAATATTTACAAGACTTAAAAATAGATAATATACAAGATGGTCAGCATGTAAATGGAGCACTATTCGTTTCACTTCACTAGCACTATTCACGCACTGCACTACACTGAGTGTCACGTCACAAAGAGTGTCAGAGGAGTTGGCAGTGTCTGTCTCCACTTATGTGCCATCAGTTTGACACTGTGAGTGTTCATCTCCTGGACGTGAGGCACCGCGGCCGTGAACAAGTTCCACATCCTGGAGACGCGTCCTGCGAAGGTGCGTTGATGCTGACACCCGTGGGATCGCGGCACCTCTACGGCGTCACCACCATTGAGCACCGTTCTCGTGCTCCGTGCGGTGACTCTTAGAGGATGACGCAGCCCTGCCAGATGTGGCACTCTTTGCACCTGTGCCTTATGGAACACTACGATCGCCGCCACGTCTCTGCGGTGTTCCAGTGAATCAAGGGACGCTCAGGCTCTGGGTGAGGTGGTAGTGCAGCATCTACTAGCCGTATGGCGCGGCGTTGGATGCTGTCCAGTCTCCTTCTGTGTGTGGCGGCACAGGACATCCAGGAGAGAGCTGCGTATTCAAGGTGGGGCCGCACCTGTGCCTTGTACAGCAGCAGTCTCCCTTCCTGTCGAGGAAACTGGCGATCCTTCTGAGAGCGGAGATCCTGTGAGAGGCTTTCTTGGCAATGGTTTTGACATGCCTGTCAAACCTCAGCCCTCGATCCACCTCCACTCCAAGTATCTTGACGTCATCTTGGAGTGGAGAGCAGCAGCGCCAAAAGACAACTTTCCTGCCATTGCTGCCATGGCGGCTGGGGACCGAGAGACAACCATTGCTTGTGTCTTCTCCGGCGCGAATGTCACTTGCCAGCGAGCACCCCACTCCTTTATCACTCGTAGCTGCTGATTGATGGCCTCAGCAGCCCGCCCACTGTCCTGGCGTGGATAGGTATAGGAGAGGGTGCAGTCATCAGCATAGGCCATGACTCCTGGCAGTAGCTGGAGAAGATCATCCACGTAGATATTCCACAGGAGTGGGCCAAGAATTGAACCCTGTGGCACTGATGCCTCCACAGGCAGGGACTCAGATGTTTGCCCGTTGACAACCACCTTGAGGCTTCTGTCCTGCAGGTAATTTCCCAAGAGTCGTAGCAAGCCACCCTGGATGCCTTTAGCACGAAGCTTTTCTAGTAATCCGTTGTGCCATACTTTATCAAAAGCTCCTGCTATGTCCAAAGCAACCACTATAGTGTCCTTGCCGTCGTCGAGGGCGTCCTGCCAATGCCTGGTGAGAAGCATCATTAGGTCGGAGGTTGACCTTCCAGGTCTGAACCCAAACTGTTGGTCTGAGAGGAGGGCATTGTCCTTGAGATGGCTACACACCACCTCTGCCACGACCCTCTCAAACACTTTACCCACCACTGACAACAGGGATATGGGTCTGTAGTTTTTTGGGTCCGTCCTGGAGCTTTTTTTGTGTGCGGGAACTACTCGAGCCTCCTTCCACACTGAAGGCCAGACGTTTTCCCGTACACAAGTTGTGAAGACTTGGGTGAGAGGGGCAGCCAGTTCCTGGGAGCATCGCTTCAGCAGGTGCGGGCTGATGTCATCAGGGCCGGTGGCTTTCTGTGTGTCCAGCCCCCGCAATAATCGCTTCACCTGCTGATGCGTCACCTCCACCATGGTGACAGTCTTCTCACATTGCTGGACCAGCTGAGGCGGTGGCTGCTGTGGATTCCCGACCTTCATTTTTCCAGCAAACAAGGAAGCCAGCAACTGTGCCCTCTCCTTACTGCTGGTGGCGACAGTACCGTCCTGCTTGCTGAGGGAGGGATGGATTCTTGGTGGCCAGTTCCTTGTTTGTCCTTAACAAGAGACCACCAAGTTTTGTTTCCTACGCCAGTGCCACACAGTTTCCGGCGCAGGCTTTCCTCCCACTTTTTTAAGGCCCACTTGCTGGTTACCACCATCCTCCTGCATGCAGCCCTGTGCAGGTCCTTGTTGCGCCGAGTCGGGTTCCTCTTGTAGCGGAGCCAGGCAGCATACTTTGCCTCGGCAGCAACACGGCAACGGTAGCCAAACCATGGCTGATCCGTCGATCTGGTGGTGTATTCCCTGTGTGGGACGTGGCGTCTCTGGAGGGCGAGAAGGTGAGAGGTGAGTGCAAGTGCTTCACTCTCTGCTCCTCCCTGTAGCAGAGTGGCCCATGGGGTGTGGGTCAGGTCGCGGCGCAGGGAAGCCCAGTCTGCTTTGTTCCACAGCCAGATGGTGCGGGTGGTGGCCTCGTCCTGAGCCACGCCCACTTCCAGCTGTGTCAGTACAGCGTGATGGTCAGAGCTGCCCACGAGCCCCAGCTGATGACACTGAAGCTTGTCCTCTCTCTCTCTCTCTCTCTCTCTCTCTCTCTCTCTCTCTCTCTCAGATTGGAGTCTTAAGTGACCGGGTGCTGAGCGATGTTTCCTTGTAGTGTTCTGAGAAACTTGAGGTCCCTGACTTGTTTATCACGGGAGTAGGAATAAGAGAGAGAGAGAGAGAGAGAGAGAGAGAGAGAGAGAGAGAAACAAGAAAATTCAATATTCTTTGCTGTATAATCTCAAAGCCAAAGTTTGCTTTTCATCACACGATATTCAAAATCGCAAGCCAAATCCACGTAAATTTCCCAATGAGCGGGTGCGCAAGCCAACAATCGTGCGCTTATCGTGAATTCCTCAAGGTGCCACGCTTATACATGAATGCAGACATATTTGCCCATGCGGCGCTGAATCTGAAAAAGTCTGTGGCTGAAATTTTATACGCGCGGCATCTTAGAGGGCTGACGGTGTGGCTGAGAGTGAGAGAGAGAGAGAGAGAGAGAGAGAGAGAGCTTTGAGGGGGCTACGCGACGCCAGTGTGAGGAGTAGATAAAGAAAATGAAAAATGGTTGGCTTTGGTGAAAGGGTCGAGGAAAATTGTAAGAAGGGTCTCCCTCTCTCTCTCTCTCTCTCTCTCTCTAGTCTGAAGTCTTTCTATTGGTGGTAATGCAAGTATTGCCTCGTTTTTTCTTCTTCCTCTCTCTCGCAGTTTGGCGTGTCTTTGGGTGAATGTGATGAAATTTGCTTCAGACGATTTTCTGAATACCTACATATTTCTTTTCACTCTGAATGTGACTTCAATTCTCTTCTCAGTGTTTTCTGAATCTCTCACATTTCTCTCTCTCTCTCTCTCTCTCTCTTCTCTCTCTCTCTCTCTCTCTCTCTCTCTCTCTCTCTCTCTCTCTCTCTCTCTCTCTCTCTCTCTCTCTCTCTCTCTCTCTCTCTCTCTCTCTCTCTCTCTCTCTCTCTCTCTCTCTCTCTCTCTCTCTCTCTCTCTCTCTCTCTCTCTCTCTCGTGTACAGGAAACCGATCACCTTCAAAGGATCGTCTGCCTCGCCCAGGGATTGTGTTCCGTCTCAGATAAAATTTCGATCCATGTAGCCGTTATTTCTATTTTCCTTCCTTTCTTTTATGTTTCATTTCCTCTCTGGGTGTGGCGGCGAAGGAAACGAGGGGAGAGAGAGTGCCCACTGACCTGGTTTGGGGAAGCTTTTAGGAAGTCAACGGAGGGAAGGAAAAAAAACACAGGTCATTTTGTGTTAGTGTAAGGGCGTTTATTTTTTGTTTACCCCTTCTTAGTTTTTTGTTTCCTTGTAGGTATCTCCCTGTTTTGAATGTCTTTTTTTTTACTAGTTCACTTGTTCTTTTCTTTTTCATTTACTTATTTTTTTTTTTTCTTTACTGTGTGGATCTATGTGTAGTTAAAAACAGTCACTGTAGAATACAAGGAAAAGAATACAAGGGAATCAGGTAAAGTGGATGGGCGTTGGTGATGGCTGAGACACACACACACACACACACACACACACACACACACACACACATGCCCGGTAGCTCAGTGATTAGAGCGCTGGCTTCACAAGCCAGAGGACCGGGGTTCGATTCCCCGGCCGGGTGGAGATATTTGGGTGTGTCTCCTTTCACGTGTAACCCCTGTTCACCTAGCAGTGAGTAGGTACGGGATGTAAATCGAGGAGTTGTGACCTTGTTGTCCGGTGTGTGGTGTGTGCCTGGTCTCAGGCCTATTCGAAGATCGGAAACAATGAGCTCTGAGCTCGTTCCGTAGGGTAACATCTGGCTGTCTCGTCAGAGACTGCAGCAGATCAAACAGTGAAACACACACACCACGTAGTGTAGTGGTTAGCACGCTCAGCTCACAACCGAGAGGGTCAGGGTTCGAGTCCCGGAAAGCGGTGAGGCAAATGGGCAATCCTCTTAATGTGTAGCCCCTGTTCATCTAGCAATAAATAGGTACGAGATGTAACTCGAGGGGTTGTGGCCTCGCTTCCCCGGTGTGTGGAGTGTGTTGTGGTCTCAGATCGGTCTATGAGCTCTGTGCTGTAATGGGAAGGCTGGCTGGGTGACCACAAACACACACACACACACACACACACACACACACACACACACACACACACACAATCGTAAACCTCGTAAACTATCTATAAGCACACTACAAACGGGACAAACACACACTATAAACTCACAAGCAAGCTCCTGGAAACGAGTGAATGATCACGTTAGAAGAGACGCTATGAAAGACGATACGCTTTGAATATCATTTCTGTATTTTTTTTTTTATTCATTTCTAATTCCCACGTCCTTTGAAATATGAACTCGTAGTAAAAAAGAAGTACGAAACATTTTCTGAGATGTTAACTTTGTACTTTTACTTTTTTTACGAAGGTGTTCTACGAATTAAAAATTAGATCAAACGCCACGAATGTTGTAGAACTTAATGAAGAATGGTTGAGGAAGGTTTCAAAACATCTATAGTCAATCCTAGAATATTAGTTCGATCTGAGGACATTCCGACATGGGGACTCATAGATTGGTATAAGTGTCGCCTTATTAATATAGAATTTTGAGTGATAGGTGTGTGTGTAATTAGATACATGTAGATTTGTTTGAAGGTAGAGTTGGCTTTAGAGCAGGGTTCTCAACCTTGTTGTCGTTAAGAACATCCTGAGTTATAAGACCATCTACTTGAACCCCCAGTATTATCACGTGGAACATGGAACTCAATATGCAATGGTACTGCAAAGAATTTTATTAGATCAGCCATCTAAGTACCCCTGAAAATCTTCTTATGAACCCCTGGGTTTCGCGTTGTCAGGATGGCCACTGTCCATGAACTAACATCATTAGGTCTCAATAACCCTGAAGACGTCTATGCAGAAAGACAATTTCATTATCAGACTTTGATTAAATTTTCTAAGTTATGAAAATAAACTCATTTACGGGGCTTCATATGTTCATGGTGTCTTGTAGTCCACTTATTAACCTAGAAGGAAATAAAATATCATTCTAACTTCGAGTTATCAATTGAGGAAGAAGTAATTTTTGCCCCAGGAATAGAGCTAGATGGTATATAAAAGAAAAACACAATGCAAAGTTATAACCTAACTTTACTATTATAGCGTTTTTTGTCGTAGATACATGTTTAAAAATACTTTACCTATCTTGATATTTCCTTATGTGACAGAAGAATATCCAAAAATATACGATATGCAATTGACCATCTTTTCTGTGAAATATTACGATATCTGTTGAATCTGGCAACTTCAACGGGAGTTTGGGTCCTCTCCTAGTGTTTCCTTATATTTGAAAACATTGATATTTACATATCATTATGATCAGGTTAATAAAGGAAACTAAGTTTTTTTTTTCTAAGAGCATAATATAGAAAAAATTATGTCTACAGGTGGCGGTTTATGTACTATAAGACAAGCAAACCTGTGTTCATTCATCCACTCTATCCAGAAGCTTAACTAATTTCCAAAAGTTCCCAATAGTTTCTACCATTGGTCTACTGTTTCTATCCAGTTATCTACAAACACGTACACATTCACGGCAGCAACATGCAAAGTACACTGAATACTCCGGAGCAAAGCTGCCTCACCTTGTTTCATTAATCAGCTAACTCTTGCACACTTTCAGACCAAAGCTATTTTTCATTTACCATCGACGATTTTATATTCGAATCAAAATTTAAACGACGATTGAGAACTTTCGGCCTAAAGTTGTTGAGGGCCGTGACGGCCTTGGGCGCCGCACGGGGGAAGGAGGTGGCTGTTGGGTCCGGCCTGGGGCCCAAGGCAGGAACTGGCTGCAGGTCCTTCTTTTCCTTGGTGGCCTCAAGCTTCACTACTAGTCGTCCACTTGCAGCGCCTCACACTAGGCAAGGGTCGCCATAAGCAAGAGATCAATGTCTACCACTCACCAGATGGTGCCGTGAGGGGCCCTAAAGGGGTGATAAGGGCTCCTTGCATAGAGTCTGGTGGTGAGTGTGTACGGGTGTACACCGGGGGTGAACGAGGGCACGCTGTGCGCCATGAGCCAGGCCCTGATGGTGAGTCCCTAAAGGGGTGATAAGGGCTCCTTGCATAGAGTCTGATGGTGAGTGGTGTGTACGGGTCCCTGCTTATAATGACACCGGGCTGAACAACTCGCCATGAACGAGGGCACGCTGTGCGCCATGAGCCAGGCACTGACAGTACCAGTGGTCCTTTACGTTAGGTTAGGTTAGGTTAGGTTAGGTTAGGTAAAAGGACTCACTTCATGACAGTGTTTGGGGAGTGGTGTGTGGCGGGTCATTGCTCATGGCGACCCGTGTGAGGCATTGCAAGGTTGCATCGTCACTGCTCTCATAACCACGGGACTGGGGTTGACCCTTTCGGGTGAAAAGTTTCGTCCCAGTACCTGTGTAGGTAATAATACTTTGAATCGTTTCGCCATCGCCATCGCCGCATCGTTAGCCTCGATAAACGGATCGTTATCCTCGACAAACACATCTTTACCGTGGACACTGGAATCGCAACCTGTCGTGGAATCCCATTGTTAACGTGGACTCATTTTCCTTTGCGGCTTCAAGCTCACTGGTTGTCGTCAACTTGCAGCGCCTCACACTAGGCAAGGGGTCGCCTTAAGCAGTCTGCCGTGTCTACCGTCCACCAGATGATGCCGTGAGGGGCCTTTAAGGGGTGATAAGGGCTCCTTGCATAGAGTCTGGTGGTGAGTGTGTGTACGGGACCTCTGCTTATAATGACACCGTGCTGAACAACTCGCCATGAACGAGGGCACGCTGTGCGCCATGCACCAGGCACTGACAATACCAGTGGTCCTTTACGGGGTGAAAAGGACTCACTGACAGTGTTTGGGGAGTGGTGTGTGGCGGGTCATTGCTCATGGCTACCCGTGTGAGGCGCAGTGAGGTGGCAGCGTCACTCTCCTCGCACTCAAGGGTCTGGGGTGAACCTTACGGGGTGAAAGGGTTCGTCTCAGTACCTGTGTAGGCAAGTGAACTTCAATTGCGTCGCAGTGAGGTGGCAGCGCCACTCTCCTCGCACCTAAGGGTGTGGGTGGACCCTTACGGGGTGAAAGGGTTCATCCCAGTACCGGTGTAGGCAAGTGAACTTCAATTGCAGCGCAGGAAAGTGGCAGTGTCACTCTACTCGCACCCAAGGGTCTGGGTGGACCCTTACGGGGTGAAAGGGTTCGTCCCAGTACCTGTGTAGGCAAGTGGACTTCAATATTGTGTCGTGAAATCGCATCGTAAGAACTGGAACCGCATCGACATCGTGGAAACCCGCATCATTACCGTGGAAACTGGAATTGTATCTGAATTGTGGAAACTCGAATTATTATCGTGGAAAATGGAATAGCATCTTTATTGTGGAATGGTATCCTTATTTTGGAAACTCGCATCGCTATCGAGGAAACTGGAATGGCGTTGTTATCTTTGAAACTCGGAGCGCTATCGAGGAATCTGGAATCACATCTTATCATACGCACTGTTATCGTGGAAGCTCTCGTGATCGTCGTTCGTTTCGTTATCTCTGAATTACTTAATTAGTCTTGGTATTATTCTTACCCTCCGTAATAACACAGACGTTGGTCATTTTTTTCTTATCTCTTTTACTGTATTTTTTTTTCTCAGGTTATAGTTTAGTGTTTTTCAACCTTTTCTAATTTCATGCACCTTTTTCAGAAGCAATGGGGAATATAAAAGAAATGCATCAATACTTGTAATTTTCCCATACTTTAAGACTGAAAATCGATAGATAACATTAATGTATATCTACCTGAAGCTATAGTTGTTCGGTCCTAAGCAGCCGCTATATAGTGCGAAATGTACCACAACAAAATGACATTTCAAACACATCAGTCCCGTGTTCCGTCTGAGTATAATATATCACTATTGTTAATAAATCGTAATACTTTCATTATTGTTAATAGGAGAGGACCCAAGCTTTCACATTTTCAGTGTTTGCAGGTTGGTTTAATTCAGGAGCGGGTCAGCATCGTCTCGCGGCACAGAGTAGTAGTCTCTTATGATGTATCTATTGATTTACCATGCTTTTACTCCTTCCAGTATTTTCTGTTCTTATTCTACCATGGCATTTCTTTATAGTTACTTGAGTTTATACGACTAACATCATAATATAGAGCAAAACATAATTATCTGGTGTACCAAGATCTTTAATTTCTAGAGACTTAAATACAGCACGGAACCTTAACACACATTTCACCTTGCTTCTGAACAGGTTAATTCTTCACAAGGAATGAGTTAATCAATATTTGTTCGGTGTTCTTTATGAGAAAAAAAGAAAATTAGCGGCCGAAACAGAAATAGTCCGAGGGTGCTGTAGTGTTTTCATCACCGTGTTCCTAAGCTCTGTCTTGCCATAGCCTGAACATGGTATTCAATTCAGTTCAGTTGATAGAGGAAGTATAGCCTGGATATCGTCACTTCCTGATGTGTTTTGGTTTGGGTTTTATCTGGGTCTGTAGCTGTAATTAATTACTATTTAAACTTTCTACTTTATGTTCTGTTGTTTTCACAAAAAATATATATTATATCTTTATTTTTATCTATATTAGATTTTTCAAAAAGTAATTTTCCAATGAGGTGTTCTTCATTTTCTAGATAAGGACGCTACCAATTGGGGTGTTTGGATATTCCATTGGTGTAGGCTGGGCAATGCAGGAAGAAATGTTTATGCCTTTAGACGATAGATCAGGGGTTCTCAATTTTTTTCTTGTTAAGAACCCTCTGGGTTATAAGACCATCTACCCGAATCTCAGTAATTTGACATCGAACAGAATGTTAATTTAGTGACTGACACTAACTCAATAGGCAAAGGTATTCTGCAAAGAATGTATCATTAAATCAGCCATCTAAGTACCCCTAGAAATCTTCTTGTAAATCCCTGGGGGTTCGCTAACCCCAGATTGAGAAACCCTGTTTTAAAGGATAGGCTGTCTGTTCCCTAGTGTTGTCTGGCACAAAAGAAAACAGTTTGCAGAGAACTATAAGGAAAGGATAGATGTTAATTCTATCTAATAAAGAAAAAAATAATATATTGTTTTTTACCAATGATACAAAATGATTCAACAAATCAAGCAGAAACTGTAGATCCGTGTGTTGTGTTGGGTTTAAAAAATGAACAGGTCAGAATCGCGACAGGCTCAACAATATACATGTAGCTACAAGGCTTAGGGAAAATGCATACGCACAACCAAACAAATAAACATATGAAACAAAAAAAAATGGTATGGAATATATTTTATTTTATTCCACCTGTTTTTCATCCTAAAGCTGAAATGGAACCGGAAACACAACAACACACTGAAAGTATTAGGTTAAAGTAAAATGTCATAAATCATTATACAACAAAAAAAATGAAAACATGACAAGCTGGAAGCAAGACAACATAACATAACATAACAGATAAAACACACACTCATAACAACACAACATCAAACTTACATAACAGAATGATGAAAGGTAACATCACGTCAAACACACGGCAAAAACAAACACAAAACACAACGATCTAAAAAAAAAATAAATAAAACATGAAAAAGATGAAAAAAAAAACATGACACCAAAACAACAACAAACTGTAAACAAACCACACATAACTGAGGAAGACATGAAACGCGGTTCTCTATCTGTCCATTCTTCCAGGTACACTTTCAATACAGTTGGGCCTCGCATGAAATATACACACTAATGGCCTGGAAAAAATCGCCGACCAACACTCGCGTCCTTAATCCCATGAGCGAGACACGACACATCGCCAGCAGGAAATAAATTGTAGCCAGAGTATTACAATGCCCGTGTTGTGTATGAGATTTTATCGCTTTTGATCCCGTCAATGGCGCCCCCCTCTTCCCCTCTCTCCTGTACCCATTCTCTAGTAACCGCCTCCTCCCTCCCATATGTACCTCGTTCCTTCCCTCTTTCCCTTCCTCCCTCCCTCCTGTAACATGTTCTCCTACCGTCTCTATTATCTACTTTTCTCCTCACTTCGTAACCTGCACTCATTTTCCTTCCAGTACCATACATCCTCTTTCTTCATTGACCTCCCTCCTCCATCTCTTTTCCCCTCCCTTCAGTAACCTCCGCCTCTTCTGCTCTCCTCCCTCTTGTGTCCTGTTTCCCCATCCGCCCTTGCCTCCCTCCCGTAGTCTCCTCCTCCTTTGCAGCCCGACGCCCACAACAAAATGACAATAGAACTTCACGTCGTTGCAAGTTTTATGGTTTTCATGTTGTGTAGGAGACTTTACCTTTTACATTTTCAATTCGTATTCAGTTATGTTTTTCCTGTGGGAGATTACATAACATGACGTGATGAACTATGTTTTGTTTTCTGAAGATTCCTGGAGATGTGGCAGACAAGGAGTTGCTTTCAAAGTGTAGAGGTATCACTGATTCAAACCGGAAGCAAGAATCAATAGTCATGAATTAAATACAAATCCGTAATATTATGCATGTTTTAGTCTCAGACATAAATTGAATAAAAGAACAATTGTTTTATGCATGTTATGACCTCAGTGCATGAATAAAGGAACCTGCCATCCACGTTTTCCTAGTCAGTAATTTTTTATTCTAAATTATCATCATCCCAGAGTTGTTGATCGACCTACCACCACCACCACCATCCAGACAGTCCTTCCTCCACATAAGCCTTCACCTGGAAAGCTCTCTCTTCCCAACAAACACTAATTAAACAATCCTTTCTCTTTTATATCATCCATCTCAAATAATGTCTTCAACCATTAACCACCATCCGTAATATTCTCTCTTACCAGCAAATTTGCACCTTAAAAGCTCTGTCCCCTACATCCACCATCCACTCTCACCTTCTCCCTTCGCTATCCTTTCTCCCAGCTAACCTTTACGAACACCTCTGGCCCTTCCTTCCCAGACGACCTCCACCTCGGTTGTGTTCACTCCCTCACACACACAACCCAGACGGTCCCTTCTTCAAGACTACTTCTACCTCGAAAGTTCCTCTGCCTCTCACAAGAATAGAACTCCCCCATAAGGGATTCGGCAGTTTGATGAGTCCCATTCTCGCCAGACTTTCATGTAGGGAAGCTTTGCATTATTTAGCATTCCTGAGGTGGGGCTTAACTCTCCCGGGCGGTTACAAATGGAAATGAAGTACCAGCTGTTCCCACGAGTAGAGAAGACTTAGAAAACTTGGCGAATTATTATCATCACATCGCCAAGGAAATGTTGAATTAAAGATGCGAAAGTGACTCGCTTTGTTCAGGCAGCTTTTGTTTGTGTTTATTTTGGTCGTCAGGTTTATTGGAAGGTTTGTCTTTTACTAGGATTCTTTGTTGTTGTTGTGTGTGTGTGTGTGTGTGTGTGTGTGTGTGTGTGTGTGTGTGTGTGTGTGTGTGTGTGTGTGTGTGTGTGTGTGTGTGTTTGTGTGTGTGTTTGTGTCGGTTTTGGGAATATTCAATTTGTAGGTAGCTCATCGTACTCTCTATCTGTGATGTGCATATACTCTACCTCCCACCACACACACACACACACACACACACACACACACACACACACACACACACACACACACACACACACACACACACACACACACACACACACACACACACACACACGCATACATACATACATACATACATGAACATGCACAATACGTTCCTGGAATTAAAGTTTCCATCCGACTTATTGACTGGAATTTCTCTATGCGTGTAATATTTTCCAATAGAATGTGATAACTGTACTCCATTTGCTTGTTCCTGGAAAGCGAACGGTGAGAGAGCCCTGGACAGTGTTCCTGCCGATGAGGAGGAGCTGTTAGCCTAATGCTTCCTAATAACACCGGTTAATGTAGTACTGGTTATGGTAGATAGAACTCAATTATTAACGATAACAAGCATCATCACAATTACGGCAAACTTCACCGTCACCACCTTTACTTGCCACAACCACCATCACCGCCACTAGTAAGAACAGCTACACCAACAACAATGGATGAAAGGATAATGAATATATTGGCATTTAGTATTTAGTTTTAATGATAATGGCTATTAATGATACTAGTAATGGTAGTATTATTGGTAGTAGTAGTAGTAGTAGTAGTAGTAGTAGTAGTAGTAGTAGTAGTAGTAGTAGTAGTAGTAGTAGTAGTAGTAGTAGTAGTAGTAGTAGTAACAGTAGTAGTAGTAACAGTAGTAACAGTAATAGTAGTAACAATAGATAGCAGTAATGGTAACAGTAGTAGTAGTAGTAGTAGTAGTAGTAGTAGTAGCAGCAGCAGCAATACCATTAGTAGCACACGCACACACACACACCGCGTAGTGTAGTGGTTAACACGCTCAACTCACAATTGAGAGGCCCGGGTTCGAGTCCCGGAAAGCGGCGAGGCAAATGGGCAAAGCCTCTTAAGGTGTAGCCCCTGTTCACCTAGCAGTAAATAGGTACGGGATGTAACTCGAGGGGTTGTGGCCTCGCTTTCCCGGTGTGTGTTGGGTGTGATGTGGTCTCAGTCCTACCCGAAGATCGGTCTATGAGCTCTGAGCTCGCTCCGTAATGAGGAAGACTGGGGTGACCAGCAGGCGACCGAGGAGAAGAATTACACACACACATCCTGACCCACTCTCCCCACGGCTCTCCCACACATACACACGTCACAGACACACGCACATTTCGGAGCGCGATCCCTGTGGCTAATAATGAATGACTGTCAAGGGAGTGAATGCTGCGGAGCAATTACTTAATGCAAATCATGTGCTGTAATTATATGTAGGTGGGTGAGGAGGCAGGCACTGAGGGAGACTTGCTTTTTACTTTATTCCTCTTTTACTTTATTTATTTTTCCTTTTTTTCAGTATTAGAATCACAAATGATGTAGCCATTCCACACCCAGACTTCACCGAGGCGTGGGTTGTGTAGCGTTAGGTTGAGAGTCGAGCGGTAGAGAGTGAGGTTATCGGCCGTGTTTTCAGTTGTTGTTTAGCGTTGTCTTGCCTCCTGAAGGGTCTCGCCGCCTTAACCAGATGGTCCTGTAAATTCAGAGGCAAAAAATATATGTGTCTACCGGGCAATATCTCGAGGCGGTGACATTTAGTGGGTGCGTTGAGGGAAAATTTTCAGTGTAGTCTTTTACGCTTTCTTTTCCAAACCTTATCTTTGTGTTTAGTGTCCAGCTATATTGTTTGTGTGGTTCAGTGGCCGTGAGACTTTATGGCATCAGTTATTACGTCATTGGTATGTTATTGGCATTCACGTCAATGGTCTTTTAGATGTTTTGCTGTTTTCATTTGGGTCAATAAACACGTCAGGGTCCCGTAAGAGAGACGGGTTAGCCAGAAAGCGAGTTAGAAGTGCGTAATCAGCCTAACTCCTTTCTATTCACTCACTCACCGATCCACCCACTATTTTACCCATTTTTCCTTGTTCTATTTTTCTTCTCTCTCCTTTCATTATCATCATATTATATTCACCTATTTTTCCTTGTATTTTTTCCTATCTACCTTCATTATCTTTACACATTATGGTACGGGGACAGTCTGTTTTCGCGGACAAAAGAGTGTGAAAGACATAAGAGCAGCTGACGTCAAGATAAGACCTGTGCTGGCCTTATTTGCTTCCAGCTGACCTGTTGTATGGAACCTGCAAGCACGTAATTAACCCCTTCAGTACCATGCCGCGTTTTCATATTCATTCTGGTTACTATTTGGTGATTTTATACAGCTTCAGCAACTTATGTGGGGATGAAAATAATGAAGACTCTGGGCATTAATCTTCAAAGCTCTATAGACCCTTTCTAATGCAAATAAAATTGTCTAATCATACCCAAAAACCAAGCTAAAATTGCGTCTCATTATCAACGTGGTTAATCTCTCCTTTGATAATTAATAATCATAAGACTTTTTTCATTAATTATATGGTTTGTTTATTCTTAATTTCAACATTTTCTACAATTTTAGCTTATTTCGAAGTTGGCTGCCACGTTTCCTTCTCCATTCATCTCTTACCTTTTCCTGCATTTCTTACTTTCTTTTTTTTTACTTTTCGTCACCATCATCATCATTGTTGTCTCTTGTCTCATCGTCTCCGTTCATTTAATTTCCATTCGTCGTCTTCTACATTTGCACTTTCCTAATCATCATCATCGTACTAATAGTTGTCATCTTCATTGTTAGTATCGTCGTTGTTTTTCATATCATTGCGTGATGATCAAGGCGAGAACAAGTCATCCGATGAAATGATATTATGAAACACAATGGTAGTTCTGAATATCCAAGCATATGATCTCTCATGTGTTAAGTGGATTAGAAAGAGTGTCGCTCATCCATCGCATTCACCTGTGTGTGTGTGTGTGTTCACTGTTTGATCTGCTGCAGTCTCTGACGAGACAGCCAGACGTTACCCTACGGAACGAGCTCAGAGCTCATTATTTCCGATCTTCGGATAGACCTGAGACCAGGCACACAACACACACCGGGACAACAAGGTCACAACTCCTCGATTTACATCCCGTACCTACTCACTGCTAGGTGAACAGGGGCTACACGTGAAAGGAGACACACCCAAATATCTCCACCCGGCCGGGGAATCGAACCCCGGTCCTCTGGCTTGTGAAGCCAGCGCTCTAACCACTGAGCTACCGGGTGTGTGTGTGTGTGTGTGTGTGTGTGTGTGTGTGTGTGTGTGTGTGTGTGTGTGTGTGTGTGTGCTATTCAAGTAAGTCGAGAGAGGAAGGTAGCTCCAGTAACGAAAGAAACAATTATGAGAGTGTAAGAATGAAAAAAATGACGTTACGTATTTGAAAAGTGCGTTTATAATTGTTAACTCCTTTATGAATCTTGTTCCACCTTCTCCTCTTCCTCTTCTTCCCACACCCATAGGCGAGACAACCGCCGTGGCCTCCTTGTGTCTCACGACCTCTCGAATTATTGAACTGTTCCCGGAGGAGGTTAGTTAATTATGCCGCGTTTGTCAGGAATCTCAGCCTGATGCTTTCTCTGTTTGCCTGTATTAGGAACGTCTGCTTATCTTGAAGACCCAGGCCAGATGGTTGGTTGGTTGGCTGGCTGGCTGGCTGGCTGATGTGCTCCTCTCTCTCTCTCTCTCTCTCTCTCTCTCTCTCTCTCTCTCTCTCTCTCTCTCTCTCTCTCTCTCTCTCTCTCTCTCTCTCTCTCTCTCTCTCTCTCTCTCTCTCTCTCTCTCTCTCTCTCTCTCTGTTAATGTGTGTATTTGTCACTGTCTCTTATAATTTGGTACACTCACGCAACTGCTCGTTAACTTAATTTGTTAGTCACTCAATTTCCAAGATAGTCAGTCACTCCTTCACTCACTCACTCACTTGCTGACAACCTCCTAATGGTTATCGTGTGTATCTTGTGCGTGTGGCTTTACTCATTGAGGTAAAAAAAAGTTATTCATCTGTCATATTGGATTTTTCATTTCACATTTTACCGAAAAACTTTACAAGGTCATGAAGAGACAGTTAGCTTGACTCAACACACACACACACACACACACACACACACACACACACACACACACACACACACAGAGAGAGAGAGAGAGAGAGAGAGAGAGAGAGAGATACTTGTACATCTTGAAAAGACATTTTGAAAAGAGGTACGAAATATTTTATTTATTTCTTGAAGAGACCAAAACCTTTGACAGGATTCAAGCAGGAGTAGGAGGAAGAGGAGGAGGAGGAGGAGGAGGAGGAGGAGGAGGAGGAGGAGGAGGAGGAGGAGGAGGAGGAGGAGGAGGAGGAGGAGGAGGAGGAGGAGGAGGAGGAGGAGGAGGAGGAGGAGGATAAAGAAAAAATACAAAAGGGATAAAATGAGAAGACGAAGTTTGGAAAGAAAGAAGAAAAACAAGATTAACGAACAGAGAAGAAAATAAAATAAAATAAAGAATAAAAAAAAAACAGAGACAGAGAAAGACACACACACAACTCCCTAAAAAAAAAAAATAAAAAAAGAACATGAAATTACACAAGATTAAAGGCAAGGAAGGGGAGGGTGGAGGTGGAGAAGGAGAGGGGGGGAGGAGTGGATGAGGCAAACTAGCAAGGCGACGCGAATTAAACAGATTATGAGTTCACTTGGAGCAGAGAACGTGCCTGAAGGTGGCGCTGAGGAGGCCTTCACGAGTCCTTCAAGGGTGCCAGCAGTGAGTGTAAAGAGGGTGGCACTGAATAGGCAGCTAATCATGTGAGTGCCGTGTTCCAAAGAATCCTGCATATTCCTCGCGTATGTATGTTTGTCGAGTATTTCATTTTCTTTATTCATGTATTGGTTCATTTTTACGTATTTTCTTTGTACCTTGTGTTCTCATTGAAGCTTGTTTTCTTTTTTTTTTTTTTTTGCAATGTTTGTTGAGGGATGATAGTGTGTTTCTTTCATTGTTTGCATGATTGATTGTGATGGTGATGGAAATGTGTGTGTGTGTGTGTGTGTGTGTGTGTGTGTGTGTGTGTGTGTGTGTGTGTGTGTGTGTCTGTGTGTATGTGTGCGTGCGGGTCTCTCTCTCTCTCTCTCTCTCTCTCTCTCTCTCTCTCTCTCTCTCTCTCTCTCTCTCTCTCTCTCTCTCTCTCTCTCTCTCTCTCTCTCTCTCTCTCTCTCTCTCTCTCTCTCTCTCTCTCTCTCTCTCTCTCTCTCTCTCTCTCTCTCTCTCTCTCTCTCTCTCTCTCTCTCTCTCTCTCTCTCTCTCTCTCTCTCTCTCTCTCTCTCTCTCTCTCTCTCTCTCTCTCTCTCTCTCTCTCCTTCTTCCTCTCCTTCCCTCTTCCTCTCCCTCTTCCTCTCCCTCTCCCTCTTTCTCTCGCGGTTATAGGGCCAGACGAGTGAAGAAGATAGACACGGACGCCCTAAGACACCAAACCACGAGAGGATAGGCAGGCAACAAGTGAACCAACAGACCGAGACTTATGGAAGGGAAAAACACGTCGATCCTTTTTACGAGGTCGAGTGTTCATGGCATCAACGCTGGAGGAGGAAGAAGAGGGATAGGAAGAAAGGAAGAAAGAAAACAGGATTCGAGGGTAAGGTGAAGGAGGAGCGTGAGAGAAGGAAGAGGAGCAGCAACAAACAAAAAGGAATGCAAAAGAATATACAGCACAAGACAATGTATAGTTGGTCCTTACGAGTGGTGAGGAGAAGGAATATGAGGAGGTGAAGGGAGACAAACAAGAAGATACGAAGATCAGAAGGAAAACGAGGTCGAGGAGGAAACCGAGGACTAGTTGGCGAAAGGAGAAGAAGAGGAGGAGAAGAAGAAGAAGGAGGAGGAGGAGGAGGAGGAGGAGGAGGAGGAGGAGGAGGAGGAGGAGGAGGAGGAGAGGAGTAAGAGGAAGAGGAGGAGGAAGAGGAGGTATAGATAATGTGGAGTAAGACAGCAAGAACAAGGAAAACAGGAATGAGGACGAGGGTGAAGACGAGGAGGAGGAGGATGAAGAAGAGGAAGAGGAAGAGGAGAGCTGCCACCGATGTACGAGGACCCTCCAATTTTAGGATATTCGGTGCCGTGTCTCCCAGGGCTGGTCACCGCAGATTGGCTATTAAGATGGGGGGCTGGGGGGAAAACGGAGGTCATCAAGGTCACTCTTTTTTCCTCCTCCTCTCCTCCTCCTCCTCCTCCTCATCCTCCTCATCCTCATCCTCCTCCTCCTCCTCCTCCTCACTTCCCTCATTCCCTTACTGACAGTAAAAAAAATAAGTAAAAATAAGCAATTTACTGTTTAATTTGCAGGAAGGCACAATATTCGTCTGTGCCAAAAAGAAAAAAAAGAAAACGTTCAAGAGTGAACCAAATTTTAAACAAAGCAGAGTTAAACAGAAGCATAATTAGTTAGTGACAGATTCATAACAACAGCAGCAGCTACTACTAGTACTACTACTACTACTACTACTACTACTACTACTACTACTACTACTACTACTGTAACTCTATAACTCTTGCTGCTTTTGCTTCTCTTTTTTAAGAGTGCCGTTGTTAATAAGTGGAAATGGTGCACAAGGAATGGCTTCAAAACAAAATGATTGAATGACAGATAGGCACGTATATATGTAATCATAACATACGTATATATATATTTTTTTTTTCGTCAATTGTGCCAATCTGAAAAGGAATTAATCACTGTGCGTTATTCCCTTCCCATTTTCTATTTACTAGACACAAAATGCACGTTGTTGTTGTCTCTAATATTTCCAAATTGATATACGTTTTACTTTCCGCTAATCCCTCACTTGTTCCTTTCAGTTGTACAGCCTCCCCCCCCCCCTCTCTCTCTCTCTCTCTCTCTCTCTCTCTCTCTCTCTCTCTCTCTCTCTCTCTCTCTCTCTCTCTCTCTCTCTCTCTCTCTCTCTCTCTCAGTTGACATTTCACATGACCTATAGTACTTTTTTCTTTGTTCATTCTTTCAACCTCCTTAATTAAATACCAAGAAAAGAACGAAATAGGAGTGTAGGAGTGTGTGTGTGTGTGTGTGTGTGTGTGTGTGTGTGTGTGTGTGTGTGTGTGTGTGTGTGTGTGTGTGTGTGTGTTGCACCCTCCAACTAAACAATAGTGGAAATGTTTAACTCTTCGTCCCGTCGTGCTACACTTTTGATTAGACAATGTTACGTGTCAACACTTTCCACTTTCGTACCATTCCCGTGCTCTTCCTGTTGTGTGTCGTGTTCATGTAAATCATATACACAAAAGTCATAAACACACCAACATACACATACATACACATAAATAAACTGGAGAGAGAGAGAGAGAGAGAGAGAGAGAGAGAGAGAGAGAGAGAGAGTAATGTGAGGTGTGAGTATAACAAAAATAATCATGAAATAGAGGGAAGGCAAGCGATAGCAAAATTAAAAATAAAGAAACGGAAAATTACGACGGATAAGAGGAAGAAGAAAGAGGAGACTGGAAGAAAAAAAGGAAAAGGAGAAGAAAGTGGTGATGATAGTGATGTGGGCGGCAGTGGTGATGGCGGAGATGGCAGCTAGTGATGGCGATGGTGGTAGCGATGGTGGTGATGGTGGAGGTGATGGGGGTGGTGTATGAAGGGCATCTCTGGGGTGTGAGGGTGGAAGTTTTGACGCCTGGAAGAGGAAGGAGAGAAAGATCGTCCTGGCAAGACGTGAGAAGAATAAGAGGCAAGGATATGTGGCTGCAAAGTAAACGAAAGGACAGAGAGAGAGAGAGAGAGAGAGAGAGAGAGAGAGAGAGGGTTCTTTTTGTTGTTTTCTTTCTTTCTTTATTTATTTATTTATTTATTGCAAATACTAAGAAGGGATCAATTTATTCCAAGATTGTCGTTCCTTCATATTTTTGCCAGTCACAAAAATCAGTGAGCCATAAATTGAGATAATTTCCTCCTCCTCCTCCTCCTCCTTTACACACACTATAAAACACACCATCGCCAGGAAAAAGAGCTTATATGTTAAATATAAACGAACAAAATCTGATACCGATTAGAGCAATTATATTACCACCAAAAGATGTTGCGAGAGAGAGATAAGGAAGTCGAAGCGCAATCTCGAAATAAATATATCAAGGCAAGCAAAAACAAATCCTAAAAAGTTTTTCCAATACATTCGTAGTAAAAAGACTGTCAAAGAAAAAATTGGGCCGGTAAAAGATAATATAACACACTTGTGAGTGATAGTAAAGCCATGGCAACAATCCTCAATAACTTTTTTCACAGCGTGTTTATCACAGAAGACTTTTCGACCTTGCCAACCGCGATCAACATGTATAGAGGATCTGAAAATGAAAAGCTGATAATAGACGAAATTAGCGAAGACGATATAGCCAAATACCTGCGCAACCTTGACCCCAATAAGAGCACAGGGGCTGATAGATTATCAACGAGGCTATTAAGAGAATGTCAAGAACAGCTGGTGTTACCTCTTAAATTACTTTATAATAGATCGTTGCAGGAAAGAAAAGTACCAAGTCACTGGAAATGCGCTAATGTCACGCCAATATTCAAGAAGGGCAACAAAAGTGATGCTGGTAATTATAGGCCCATCAGTCTCACCTCGGTAGTTATAAAAATTCTAGAAAAATAATTAGAGACAAAATTATTTCCTTTCTAGACAGCCACAAATTGATATTAGACTCACAACATGGTTTCAGGAACAACAGATCATGCCTAACGAATCTCCTAGAATTTTTCAATGACATATTCTCTAATTATGATGACAGAGCTCCATCCGACATAATTTATCTTGACTTCAGGAAAGCTTTTGATACAGTCCCACACAAACGTCTCTTAATTAAACTGAAAGCCCACGGGATGGGAGAGCAGTTGTGTGGATGGATTGATAGTTGGCTAACTAATAGAAAGCAAAGAGTTGTTATTAACGGAGAAGCTTCCGACTGGCTTCAAGTTACGAGTGGTGTTCCCCAGGGTTCAGTTTTGGGTCCATTACTTTTTTGATATACATAAATGACTTAGACTGCGGCATCGTATCAAAAATATCAAAATTCGCAGACGACACTAAACTAGGTAGCAAAGTATGCACAAGAGACGATTGTGATGCCATCCAGCGGGATTTAGACAACCTTAGTAGCTGGAGCGATAAATGGCTATTAAATTTTAATACAGATAAGTGCAAAGTAATGCACATCGGCCTAAACAATGTGAAAAATAATTACAAATTACATGGACGTAACTTAATTAAAGTCACTGAAGAAAAGGACCTGGGAGTACTCATAACAAATGACTTAAAATGTGCTGCACAGTGTTCGGCCGCTAGTCGTAAAGCTAACACTGTTTTAGGATTTATCGCGCGTAATTTTGATTATAAAACACCTGAAGTCATAACGCGTCTTTATACATCATTAGTGAGACCGCATTTGGAATACGCGGTTCAGTTCTGGTCTCCATGTTATCAAAAGACATTAATAAATTAGAGAGCGTTCAAAGACGAGCAACGAAACTAATCCCCGGAATACGTGGCCTGTCATATGAAGAACGTCTCAAAAGACTAGATATGTTCTCCTCAGAGATCGTCGCATCCGAGGTGACCTCATTCAAACGTTTAAAATACTTAAAAATATAGATAAGATCGACTATGAAAATCTTTTTGAGCTTTCGCAATCAGTAACGAGAAATAACGGCTTGAAGCTTAAAGGACAGCGATTTAATACTGATTTGCGAAGAAACTTTTTTAACGTAAGAATAGTTGAACACTGGAACAAGCTGCCAGCGTCCGTCGTCCAAGTTAACACGGTAGCTACGTTCAAAAGTAAATTAGACAAGTTTTATAAAGAAAATGGTTTCCGATATTTTTTTTTCTTTTAGCGATAGTAGTAGTTACACTAGATACCTCTTTTTCTTAGCGATAGTAGTAGTTACATTAGTACTCTCTTTTTTTTCCATCTTTCCTGTGTAAATTTCCACGATTGTCCTTCTCAACAATCGGGGTGTATTTTTCGTCTTATTTCTTGCCGGGTGACGCCGGAGGGAGTGGTGGGTGGGGAGGAGCTTCATCTGTTCTATCCTTACCTCCTACTAAGTATGTAGCTTCTGTACATGTAGTTTAGTAAACGAGTGACCTCGTCATAGGTCGCAAGGCCTCCTGTCACTTGTCTTTCCTATGTATTCCTATGTATTCCTATCTATTCCTCCATCTCCTCCTCCTCCTCCTCCTCTTCCTCCTCCTCCTCCTCCTTCTCCTCCTCCTCCTCCTCCTCCTCCTCCTCCTCCTCCTCCTCGTCCTCCTCCTCGTCCTCCTGCTCACCTTATCTTCTTTCTCTCTGCATCGCCATTATAAAAAAAATAAGATATTAATGTTTCATAAGTAAAGATTAGCTTACATCGTTGACTTTGGCGTGTGTATTACAATTTTTAGTTCATGTTCTGGTGCGTGAAATGTAGATGTAGATTATGTTCGTTTTGAAGTTCGTTAATGGAATCTGTAACTTTTTTTTCAGCCTTTTAGTGTGAGTCTGTCGTGACGGGTGTGTTTCTGGTTCTCCCGTACACTAAACAGCATTAATTCTCTCTCTGGTAATGATAGAATGTCAACTTGTAACACTTTTGTTGACTAACGAGATATAATTGTAATGAATGAAATACAGTTACAGGCACAGAAAATGTTTGAAGTAGTTGTTCATTCTTTATTGTTTGTATCTTTCGGGTCTTCCTCTAAACATTTGACAGAATAATCTTGCAGTTTGTAGAAGAGTTTTATAATTCACAGTTTTAATTATGTGTAGTGTGTATTACCATGTGCATTTCCTTTTCTATTCTACCATGTGGACGCGCACTTGACATCCCAGAAGGCAGAGTAAATAATATAGCAAAATACATTTTATAATGCAAGTGTCCTGGATGCTTGCCCCTTGACCTTCATGGAAAGTCACCAGCGGCAGTGTTTCCATGGATATTTATTTATGCTGGGTGTGTGTTGTGAGGTGAGCCGAGTTCAGCCAGGCGGCATTACCCCGTTACCTCCCGGAAACACTCGGGATGGCGTAGGCGTGTGCATTGTATGTTCTTCGTGTATCAAGCTGGTAGAAAATTTATTTATGTTTCATTATGTTGATTTCAATAAGTAGAAATTATTGCCTTTGCACATGCTGGCAACCCTGTTTTTTGTCACACGTTTTTAATAAGTATGAAATATTATCTCTGCTGTGACTAATAAACAAAAGGTAATATATTTTCTTATTTACAGAAAACAATAACTGAGGAGGAAAAAAATTGTATTACACGTTGTTAGTAGGAATGAATTTATTATTTGGTCCGCGTCTAACGTAAATAAATCAGCAGGCAAAGTACAAAGTAAACAAAGGCAATTCTCCTGTCACGTGATGCATATGTATGTGCAATTTTTCTCCTGTTCTTATTGCTGCAGAAACTTTGCGCGAAGAATTATGCAAATCAGGCCAGCATTTTTGGGAGACACGTATGAGAAAGTGAGGGGTGGGCACTGGTATAAAGGGAGAGGTATGAAGGGAAGTTTTGTAGTTGGTAAAGAGGTGGAGGGTGGACAGCCTTGCTTGTATAAGGAAGATGAACAGACACCTAAAATGAAGAAGGAAGGGAGGAAGTGTGGAGAGCTGCATCTAGTGTGAATGTGAATGTGGAATAGTGATGGAATAATGAAAGAAAGATGGAAAAATAGAAGGGGTGCTATTAGTGTGGATGTGGTGAAAAGTGTAATAAATAAAAGGTGGATAGAATAAGATGGAAAATAAGGGAGAGAAATGGACTGTCAGTGTAAGTGTGGAAGTGGAATGATGGAGTGGAACTTTGTGTTTGGAGAAGAATAGTTTTGTAGTTCTGGACTTGCATATTTAGTGGAGATAGAGATGGAGTGGTTGTTTGGGTGTGGAGGTGAAGGGCTTTCTTGATGAGGACAAAAAAAATAGAAAGGAGGGTGGTGATGTGTGCGAGGAGGCAAAGGGGTGGATAACGTGGCCTCCGTTGACACATACAACATTCAGACAGAGCGTAGCGAGGGGGCTGGGGACAGGTGGAAAAATGAAAATCTCTAACTAATCCAGTGACATTTCCAACAGGACCAGGAATGGTGGCTGTGATGGTGGTGGTGTTTATGGTGGTGATGATGGTTGTGGCGGGTATGTGCAGCAGTTTCAGTAACTTGGAGTCATGATGGAAGGAAAAATACGTTGAAAAATAAGGAAATTCGCCAGCAGGAAACATTTGCCTCCGAAAAATATAAAGGACCTCCAAAAATACGAAATGTCACAAAAAATAAGGAAACGTATCAAAATTAAGGAATCTTGTCTTCCCAAAAAAAGAGAAAATTGTCTGCGAAAATAAAGAAAAGACGCAATAAAATTAAGAATCTTTCCAAAACAAATAAAAACCTGAAAAATGCTGCTAAAATTTGGAAAACAGTACCATGGATAAGAAAACTGGCGTCAAAAATTATGGTTTGGTTCGTTCGGCGGCAAAAAGAATCGCGAGACTCTGCCATCCCTAACCAGACCGGCAAATTCTCGTATCTTAGCAGGAAAGGATCGCGTGAAATGCAGCCACTTCGTGTACCCTGTCCCCGGAGAAGACGTGGTGAAAGCTGGCTAGGAATGCAAATTGTGGGAAGGAAAAACCTCAAAAAGAAAACTCCGCATGTTACTCACGTTGATTTTCTGGACGAGGAATGTTTTTGTATCTTTGCTATATATATATATATATATATATATATATATATATATATATATATATATATATATATATATATATATATATATATATATATATATATATATATATATATATATTGTTTGTAAATTACGCAACATTTAGTCCCTTCAGTACCATGACGCGTTTCTGTATTCATTTTGCTTACTCTTCGGTGAATTTATTCAGCTTCAAAAACTTATATAGGTGGATTAAAATAGTGTGACTGTTGCCATTAATCTTCTGACCTCCATAGACCCTTCCTGATGTCAAAAATGTGGTCTAATCGTACACAAATCTCAAGATAAAAATATGTCCCAGTATTGAAAAGGTTAAGTTATGTTTTGATAAATTAATGGCATTTATTTTCAGTTTGGTCATGGCAGCGATGTTTGTTCATGTGGTAATGTTTCTTATGTAAGAAAATTTTGAGTTTTGAATGAAGGATATGCATGTATACAAGTGTTCAGAGCACGAACATCTGTGTGAAGGAAAACAGAAGGTTTGTTTACAAGTTGATATTATGAGAGTTTGTAAAGTGATCAGTCAGCCATAGTTGCCGGAAGTCTTGTAAGGTGGCTGAAATAATAATGGATAAAAAAAAAAAATCTAAAAAGCATGCTATACGTTCCTTACCCTCATTTATCAGTATGAAGGTTGCGTGATACAAGGCCAAGTAACTGCCATGCCTTGCTGATTGGCGGACCGTGAAGGCCGTGATAATTGGCGACAGCAGCAGCGAGTCACACGAATGGCTTCTGTTATTAATTAGGCTTTGGTTCGTTGCCTCTTCAGCGTTACCTTCGTGGCCTCCAGATTAATCACGTGACTCATTAGTGGACACGCAAGATGCTTTATCTGACTGAGGACTTCTGATTCCTCCCTCCTCTTGCCTCTGTACCCCATTCTGTCCTCGCTTCCCTTTCTCTATAAATTTACTCCTTCCTCCTCTTACCTCTCCGCTCGTCTTTCTTACTCACCTTCTTGTCTTTATGTCACTCTCTAGCCTTTCTCAGACCTCCCCTTACCTCTTCAGTCTCCCACCTGTCCTTGCATTCCCCTCCTCATGGTTCTCAAGTCCCTCTTGTCTTTACTTTCTCCTTTGCTAAGCTCTGCGGTTCCCCTGTCCTTGTTTCCCCACCCTTCTTGTCCTTGCACTCCCTCCCTGTCCTTGCACCTTCCTCACCTTGGTCCTACAATCGCCAATGTCTTTGCCGTCATTAGCAGACGAGGCTGGTGCACTCTCTACGCAGCCTGAATGCCTAATGGGTATCCAGTTGTCTGCTTCAGCTTCTGCGATTGGTGTGGTTAGTTGTTGGTTACTACAGCCACTTCCTGTATAGTTGTAGTGTTGGTGATGGTGCTGCTATCGTCAATGTTACTGGTACTTATGGATTACTAAAGCTACTGTTGCTGTTACTGCTGTTTTTGCTTCTGATGCTGATTATATTGCCCCAACTACTACTTGTACTAGCATAGATGTTACTGCTACTACTGCTACTACTACGTACTACTACTACTACTACTACTACTACTACTACTACTACTACTACTACTACTACTACTACTACTAATAATAATAATAATAATAATAATAATAATAATACCACCACCATCACCACAATCACCATCATTACTACTACTGCTACTACTACTGCTACTACTACTACTACTACTACTACTACTACTGCTACTACTACTACTACTACTACTACTACTACTACTACTACTACTACTACTACTACAGCAACCACCACCACCACCCTCACCATCACCATCTTTACTACTACTACTACTACTACTACTACCACCACCACCACCACCACCACCACCACCACCACCACCACCACCAGTACGTCCACTATTAATACTATAAATTTTACGGGCCTCCTTTACCTGTTAACCTTTGTCCAGTGAGGAAGGGAAAGGGAAGTGCTGAGTCTGGAATTAACCCCACTCTTGCCCCCCCCCCTCCTCTCTAAAGTGCTCGGCGTTGTCAGAAATGCAGAGATAAAGTTTTGCCCGTTTTAAAAAGCTTGTCTATTTCCTTAATCCTGTTAGGGCAATGCGAGCAGGCAGAGGAACAGCCGCGTCCAGGACCTGCCGGCCGGTGAGCTGCGCGAGGCTAGGTGGTTGCGCTTCCGTGTAATGAGAGAATTTTAAATGGCCCTACAAGTTCACACGCAGAGACTCGCTGTGAAGAGATTGCAACAGCTGGTGGAGTGGGTTTTAGCGTGTGGATACCGTTTTACTTTCTTCCTTCCTTCGTTTTCTATATTTCCTTTCTTTCTTCCTTCCTTCCTTCCTTCTTTCCTTTCGTTCATTCATTCATTTTTTCGGTTTCCGCTTTTCTTTCCTTTTTCCTTGTTTCCTTCTCTCATTCCTTTATTCTCTTATTCCTTCCTTCATTTATGTCTTCATTCGTTCCTTTCTTCATTCTTTTCCTCCTTCTCCTTTCTTCTTTATTGTCTCGCTTCCGTTTTCCTTCCTTTCTTCTATCTTTTATTTAGTTTCTCCTTCCTTCCTTCCCTCCTTTTTCCTTTCTCCCTTCCTTCCTTCCGTCTTTCTTTCCTTCCTTCCTTTCTTCTTTCATTTTCCGAGTGTTAAGAGCGTTGTTTACTGCTCCTCTGCTCCCTGTGTCGTTGTCATTACACCTTACTCTTTTTACTTTTATCATTTTGCTTCTTTACTCTAATCTTAAAAGTTTTTCCAAGTTTTTATCTGTTTTTATTTTACTTTCTCCCGTGTCGTGGATTAGATAAATTTGTTGTAAATGTAATTTTCTTTTTTTTTCCGTGTTGGACATCTTAAAATAAATGTTCCTACTTTCTTGTAATATTCTCGGATTTTTTTTTTTATGATTGTTATTTTTTCCCACGTGACATATTACCTAAGATTTTGCCACTTTACTTAATTTTTTCCTTTCCCATCTTTGCATGTTTGGAATCTTTTATTGTTTGGTAGTTTCCTCCATACCAGTGCATTTGACTAAAGGATTTATAAACGAGGTAAAGCTAGCTATAAAAACATAAATATGAAAATAGAAGCTGCAAGAAGTCCCTGTATTAATCCTACCTTCGTATTACCATCTGTCATTCTCATCCATGAAGTTATGTAACGTCATATGAGTTTTAACCCCTTCAGTACTGGGACACATTTTTACCTTGAGGTTTATGTACGATTAAACCATTTTATTGACATTAGGAAAGGTCCTCGGAGGTGAGAAGATTGATGGCCACAGTCTTCACTATTCTAATCACTCATATAAGTTTCTGAAGCTGTATAAAATCTCGAAGTAGACTGAAGAATGAACATGGGAACGCGTCATGGTACTGAAGGGGTTGAGACCATTTTCACTAATGAGTGATTACAAAGGAATTAGAAACTCAGGTAGTATAATTAGGATTTATATACTTCTTGTTTGAAATCTACTGGTATCAAATTGTAAACTATTGTTTGTACTTACCTCATAACTCTTTTTCATGAAGGATTAACCCCCTCAGCACGGGGACACATTTTTACCTTGAGTTTTGAGTATGATTAGACAATTTAATTTACATTAGGAAGGGTCTATGTAGGTCAGAAGGTTAATGGTCAGAGTTTGCATGAACGCTCACACAAGTCTCTGAAGCTGTATAAAATCACCAGTTAGTAACCAGAATAAATATAAATTTCGCGTTATGCTACTGAAGGAGTTAAGAGCAACAAACCAAAAATTGCGCAGTTGAGGTTTGTATACTTGCCTTTTAATCCATTTGTATTCATGTATACACGATTGTCACCTTCCCTCCTTCCTCTTCCATGCTTGTTTTCCCTCCTTCCATTTTTTACTCTTTCTCTTCTTTCTTTATCGACGTTGTTGCTCGTATTCTCAAAGCATCGCGTCTCGTCATCAACGCCCCTGAAGGACCAAAACTTACTTAAGGTTACGGCACGCACCGTCAGCATACCTCCTACAGAAGTTTACCCAAGTTCCTCTTAAATATGTTTTAAACTTCCACGCTGGATCATAGATGTATTTTTTTCTTTCATCACTCATTCTCTCTCTCTCTCTCTCTCTCTCTCTCTCTCTCTCTCTCTCTCTCTCTCTCTCTCTCTCTCTCGCAGAACATGACATTTGGCGTGTGGAAAGTTTGCGTGCGTGTCTGAAAGATGTAAATGTTGTCTCTCCCGTGTTATTTTTGCGCCTTCATGGAGAGAGAGCAAGAGAGAGAGAGAGAGAGAGAGAGAGAGAGAGAGAGAGAGAGAGAGAGAGAGAGAGAGAGAGAGAGAGAGAGAGAGAGAGAGAGAGAGAGAAGAGAAGGAAGGATATGAGTTTTATCTTTCTTCTAATTCTAGAGATTACAACTAAGCAAAAACAATTAATTTACATCTCTAACTTATGTTTAATTAATTTCCCTATCCGCTTTTTTTACGCAGTTTGGAAGAGAAGATTGAATTAGTGTGTAGCGCTGTGATGAAGAGAATCCTAGTGGCAAAGCTGTGAATTCTTGCGATTTTAGTTTAGAAGCTTCTTAATCTTAATGTTTTATGTCCAGTTTTATATCCAGCATCTAATTTCACAAGATATATAGAGCTTTGATAGTAGTAGTAGTAGTAGTAGTAGTAACAATAATAGTAGTAGTAGGAATAGGGTCGTAGTTCTCTAACCTGTAACGTTTAAAAGTCAGTGCATTCTCTTCTTTTCCACCAACAAAGATGAAAAAGCAAGATACGATAAGGTGTAAGTGTAAAGTATCAAAAACACTTATTCCTTCCCTCTCTTCCTCTCTCCTTGCATCGCCATCACAGCCCAGACCACAACCTAACCCGCCGTGGTACAATGGAACCATGCGTACTTTGGGGTCCGAGGGGTCTCCAAGCACACGGGTTCGAATCCTGTCCACGGTCCGAGTGTAGGTTGGGCTTCCTCACTCGGGGCAACGGTTTCCTAGCGGGTGGGCTTTGAGATAGGAGTTACCCCAAAAAGTATCCCATTTAGCCCAGAAATTCCCGTGAAATAAAAAAAGTAGAAACCAAAATATTTTCCTTCACTTTTCAAACCGCTACTTTCTTTTCTCCCAAAGGGCTCCATGCGCTTAGTTTTACATCTGCGGAGTTAATGGCTTGATCTGGAGGGGGATTAAGTTCTTTTCTTTTTTCACGGGGGTTGCAAGGCGCCTCTCAGAACTCCCTGCAGCGTTTCGTGTTTTGCAGCTTTTATTCCTTTCATTTCTTCACAGGTAAGAAAAGAACCGGTACTTTGCTCTCACAAAAGACTCCTTGCATCAGAGAGTTCCTACCTTTATTGTTCCGTGTGTGTGTGAGAGAGAGAGAGAGAGAGAGAGAGAGAGAGAGAGAGAGAGAGAATATAGGGATAGAAGTAAATATCTCGTATTCTGTTAATTTTTTCTTTGTTTTTGTTTTTCTTCTTTCTGCAGTGCGCGTACAAAGTTTTCCTGAAAAAGTGTTTGAGGAAAGAATTTTATCTACTGACATTTTTCCCAGCAGTTCCCCACAGTTACTCTTCTGTAGTATGTCCGCTGGGAGGTTCGGAGAAAAAAAAAAATTGTTTCTTTTGTGTTGTTCGAAGTTTCGCATTGAACAGAGCTGTCATGTAAAGCCTCGCCCGCATCAGTTGTTGTTGATATCTGACACTCATTTATTTATTTTATCCTGATATTAAATGTAAACTAGTGAGAAGCTTTTTTTTTTTTTCTTTCTTTTTTTTATTTCATCCATTAAGTTGATCCTAGGTGCTGGATACAACTTCTTTCAATAGTCCTATATCTTAGCCATCAACCTTAATCCCTTCACTACTGGAACACATTTTTACCTTGAGATTTGTGTGAGATTAGACCATTTTATTGACATTACTAAGGGTCTAATGGAGGTCGGAAGATAAATAGCAAGTCTTCACTATTTTAACCCCTCACATGAGTTTATGCAGCTGTATGAAATCACCAAATAGTAAGCAGAATGAATATGGAAACACGTCGTGGTACTGAAGCTGTAAAACACTTGATCACATTATAAACCCTCTCTACCACAAACAAAATAATAAATAAACAAATAGGAAGAAATGGCAAGACAAAGATGGCTATATAAATTCAAACGGATCTTTTAGCACAATAGTTAAGGTGACAGATTCAATATCCGCGTGACGTATGGGATAGGGAAGGGATACAAGATGCCATTGGGTACGGCTCTTGGTAAACCCATGTATAATAGAATACCCAGAGGAGCCAACCCGACGAGCCCAGGGACAGCGATGGAGCAGAAGGGCGGAGAGGTAGCCAGAAACGAGAGAGTTGCTTACATAACAGGTTGATCTGCGGACCAATAGTGACGTGATGGGGAAAATGGTGGTGATGAGAAGAGGAGGAGGAGCAGGAGAAGGCGGAGAAGGATGAGGATGAGGATGAGGAGGAAGAGGAGGAGGAGGAGGAGGAACGGGAACAGGGGAGTAATAGTAATACGAGTAACATTAGTATTAGTAGTAGTAGTTGTTGTTGCAGTAGTAGTAGTAGTAGTAGTAGTAGTAGTAGTAGTAGTAGTAGTAGTAGTAGTAGTAGTAGCAGTTGCTGTTGTTGTAGTAATAGTAGTATTAGTAATAGTGGCAGTAGTAGTCGTAGTAAATATAATTGTAGTGGGAAAAAGAAAGACAAGAGATAGAAAGTACTACACACACATCGAAAATTACTCTCTCTCTCTCTCTCTCTCTCTCTCTCTCTCTCTCTCTCTCTCTCTCTCTCTCTCTCTCTCTCTCTCTCTCTCTCTCTCTCTCTCTCTCTCTCTCTCTCTCTCTCTCTCTCTCTCTCTCTCTCTCTCTCTCTCTCTCTCTCTCTCTCTCTCTCACACACACACACACACACACACACACACACACACACACACACACACACACACACACACATACACACACACAGAGACATGCGCACCACCAACACCAACTAACAACAACAACAACAACAACAACAACAACAACAACAACAACAACAACAACAACATTATTACCTTCATCATCATCATCATCATTCACGACCACCACCACCACCACCACCACCACCTGTTCCATTACCCTGATGAGTTTGAACCGCAGACAAAACAAGTCCAGTCCTAGAGGTGAGGAGGAGGTGCAAGACGAGAAGGAAGGAGAGAAGAAGGACACGAAGAGGAGAAGCATAAGACTGAAGAGAACCAGAAGGAAAGGGAGGGAAGAGGAAGAAGGAAAAAAACACTAGAAGAAGAGAAAGAGAAAGAGGAGGAAAAGGAGGAGGAGGAAGAAGAAAAGGAGGAGAAAGAAGAACAATAAAACAAATGATAAGATGAATACCAAGAGAGAAAGAAAACAAATCAATTATGGAAAACAAAACAAACATAAAAGAAAAGAAAATTGATCCACTTCAAATTTAGTCACGAAATTACCAACTTCCCATCTTAGAAAAACAATCTTACAACAATTCCCATCCAATCATCACATCATCCCTTCTATCATTTAACACGTTCCTTAACCCCCTGAGTACCATGACGCGTTTCCCTATTCATTCTGGTAACTATTGGGTGATTTTCTACAACTTCAAAAACTCATGTGGGGAATTAAGATAGTGAAGACTGTGGCCATTAATCTTCTGAAGTCCATATACCCATCCTAATGTCAATATAATGGTCTAATCGTACATAAATTTCAAGGTAAAAATATGTCCTTGTATTGAAAAATTTAATGAAAGTTACTGACGGAATCATTCTCGTTCTCTTAACCTCTTATTGAAATTGTACTCCTCCTGGTGCTGACATTGTTGGTGTTGTGATTACGTTGCTTTAATTGTGTTGTTGCTGCTCGTGTCACTTGCGTTAGAATAGTTCAGTGAGGCGGAGGAGGAAGGAGAGGAAGAGGAAGAGGAGGAGGGAGTAAGATAAAGCTGAGGAGTTTAGTGAAGGAGAAGGAAGTAGAAGAAAGATAGGTGGGGAGAGAAGAAAGAAGGATGGGTGTGAAGGAGATGGTTTAGATTACTTTAGTAAGAGGGAGGTGGATGGAGGAAGAAGAGAGGGGAAGAGAGAAAGAGAGATAAAGGCTGACACGGAGGAAGAGGATGAGAGAAAAAAAAAGCAAAGTAGGAAGGAGATGAAGGAGATAGTTTCCATTACTTTAGCGAGAGGGAAGAAGACGAGGAGGAAGAAAAAGAAGGAAGGAGGAAATAAAATTGAAGTGAAAAGTTGAGACAGAGGATAAGAAGAGGAGGAGGAGGAGGAGGAGGAGGAGGAGGAGGAAAGGCAAGTGTGAGCTGAAGACGAGGGTGAAGTGGGAAGTCAGGCAGAGTGTGAAAGAGAATAATTGAATAGAATGAAGACTTTGCATTGTGTGTCTAAATCTTGTTCGCCAGCTCGTATTTTTCACCTTACCAGTGTATATTTTTCTCTCCTTCGTTCTTTTCTCCATCTTTCACTTTTACTCTTGGGTCTCCTTCTCTTATTTATCTCCCTCTTCTTCTTATATTTTGTCCTTATTTTTTTCCTTGCTCTCCTTCTATTCATCTTCCTTTACATCCTACATATCATCCTTCTCTTCTTCCATCACTTCCTCTTCCTTAATCTATCTTCTTTTCCTTCTTCTCTTCAGCCTCTTCTTTCTTCATTCTTCCTCTTCCTTTACCTATTTTATCTTCCTTTTATTCACCTCTCTTTCTTTCTATATTTACTCTTCCTCTATTTTTCCCATCTTACTTTATATATCATCCTCTCCTTCTTCTTCTTACATCTCATCTTCATCATCGGTTTTTCCTCCTTTAACTCCTTCTACTCCTTTCCCTACATCTCGTCCTTCTCTTCCTCCATCTTCGTCTCTTCCTTTTATCTCTCGCTCTCTCCCCTTCCCTTCCTATCCTGCGAAACAGACAATAATTTCTCTTTCTCCCCTCCTCTCTCCTTCTTCCTCTCCCCAGTCGTTGCCTGGACAGGAGAGGGGAAGAGGAGGCCTGGGAGAGGGGAATTTGAAGGGGGGGTGGCGTCATTCATCTCTCCCTGCGCCATCCCTGTCATAACTTTCCCCTCGCTTTCACTCTCCCCTTGCCTTCACTTCTGGCTTCATCCCTCAGAGTTTCCGTTACTGTACATGGAAGAGGAGGAGAAGGAAGAAGAGGAGTAAGAGGAGGAGGAGGAGGAGAAGGAATACGAAGACGGAGACAGAGACGAGGACTGATGAAGGAGATGGAGGAGGAGGAATTTCGAAGACTAGGACTGGAAAGTGAAGGACGGGACGAGAAGGAGGAGGAGGAGGAGGAGGAATGTGAAGATTGTTCCGAGGATTGGAGGAAAGGAAGAGGAAGAGGAGGAGCAGGAGATGGTGGAATAGTAGATGGACGGAGTGCTGGCAATGTTGAGAAGTAGAGGAGAACAAAGAAGGGGAGAAGGAAGAGGAGGAGAAGGTGGAGAAAGACAAAGAGAAGGAGGAACAAGATGGTAATTAGAAGAGGGAGAAGATGAGGGCGAGGAAAATGAAAAGGAGCATTGAAGAGGAAGAGGAAGAAGAAGGAAAATAGAGGGAGATTTAAACGAGTTGTAGAGAATTGCCAGTGGAAGAAGAAGAATAAGAAGGAGGAGGAGGAGGAGGAGAGGAAGAGAAGACGAAAAACTAGAACATAACAAGAATCTGAATAAAATAATCAAACAACATCTGAGAAAACAAAGAAAAACTAAATTAATGAAGAGACTGAAGGTGAAAAAGGAACGAAGAACACTAAATCTCAAAAAAAATGAAAAAGATGCAAAAATGAAAAAAAAAAGTGAAACGGAGCGAAAACAAATGAAAATTAGCCATTCTGTTACTGTCATCTTCTAAGTTATGATAATCTCTACCATCATTACCACCATTATCCTCCGCTGCCTCCCTCTAAGTGACCCTGACAGACAGAAAGCCTCGGTGATATACCATGATACCCTCACAACATCGTAGCTTCTTCATCTCACTCCCCCGTCATTCCTTAAGCCCCAGAGACACAGAGAAAGTGGAAACAAAATACACGATGATGAATGAGAAAGCTGAGGCAAAATATCCAGGATCAAAAAGAGTCTAAATGGAGACGTGGATAAGAGGTAAAATAATGACACGTAATGCAGTTTGAATTAAAGAAGAAATTGTGATATTCAGGGGGATTTGTAAAAAGATGCAGTGATTCTTATACTGGTTTGAAAAGTAACGAAAATGTCGGATGGATATTAGGAAATCCATAATTAAACAAGATAGAGAGAGGGGAAAATGAAAGATAAGCTTATATTTTTTCAGACAGAATTTAAAAGTGACAGATTATTTTTACGGTTTTGTGGGAATGAATTTAGATAAAGACTCACATGAAAAATTACAATGATGGAGGAAAAGCCAAGAAAAACAAAGAAATGTTTTGAAAATATAGCAACGTATATGATTTTAATGGTGTAGTGAAAGATGAGGGCACGCTGACACACAGGAAGAGGAAAAGAAAAATAATGAATGAATTCCATAAAGCAATCTGGAAAATTATATAAGAAGCTTATGAATTGAAAACTTAAGAAGGTTAAGGTTAAGTTCATGACTTCTGTCGTATTGAAATTCAAGATACAACGAACACGGGAATGAAACATGGGAATGACGAAGTATTATCTGAAGAGCTTAGGAAAGGAGGGAGATAAAAGTTGAAGAGATTGCGAGTAACAGATTATTGTTACATCACAAAATTAAAAATGAAGATAGAACGAGCAAGGAAATAAATACAGAAAGGAGGGATTACGTGGATGAAAAAGAAAACAGAAAGAGTGAAGAATACGAAATTTAGAATAATGGGTGACCTTTAATGATAAAAGGATGACTGGTGTTATAGAAAATAAGAATAAAGATAAAACCAACTGGGAAATGAAAATAAGAAGAGCAAGAGGGATGAGCTGGGAAATGCGGCGTAAGATTACATCCATAAATCCATATTGGAGGAAGTAAGGAATGATTCTTGTAAAACCTGGCGAGGGAATACGTGGAAAAATAGGGAAGGGAAAGGAACAGAATAGAATAAGGGGAAAAGAGGAAACACATGAGCCGTGAAAACAAGAAATAAGAGGAAAAGATAAATATGTACCATTTGACAACAAGAAGTGTGCGAAGGAGGGAGAGTGAAGAAAATGTTGGAACTAGAACCGTTAAAAGGGAAGGAATGACATGCAGATTAGCGGCGATTAGAGTTAATGAAATAATGATATGATGAAATAGAAGAGAAAATAGATAATTAATGAAAAAATATAAGCCAAGGGTGAATAAAACGAGAGAAACTAAAGGTAATTTTGATCTATCCAATTCTTTATCACAACAAACAACTTTCATGTGTCGTTGACTTTTTTCTTTCCTTCCTTCCACTTTTCCTATTTTTCATTTTCTTTCTCGTCTATATTTTCTTTATAACATTTTTTTCCCTTTTCGTTTTGTTTTTCATCGTATGAGTTTGTTCCACAGAAAATTAATATTGTTATAGTTCTTTCTTCCTAGCTAAGCAAGTAGTAGTAGTAGTAGTAGTAGTATTTGTAGTGGTGAAATTAGTAGTAGTAGTAGCAGTTGTAGTACTAGCAGTTGTAATAGTAGTAGTAGAAGTAGTGGTTGTAGTAGTAGCAGTAGTGAAAGTAGTAGCAGCAGTAGTAGTGAAAGTAGTAGTAGCAGTAGTAGTGAAAGTAGTAGTAATAGTAGTAGTAGTAGTAGTAGTAGTAGTAGTAGTAGTAGTAGTAGTAGTAGCAGTAGTGTTGGTTGTGATGGTAATGGTGATAGGTATTGCTGATAGTGGTAATGGTGGTGATGATGGTAGTGGTATGAGTAGTGGTGGTGATGGTTGTAGCAGCACAAATGGAAGTGATAGTAACAGTTGTCGCAGGTTTTAGGTGGCGTGATGGCAGCAATATATGTTTCATCACGCTTTTAGCTTCTATATCAAGTTAACCTATTATCTTTTCATAGCCCAACAAAAAAAGATGCAGTAAGTGAAATCTTTTAATGTGTGCTACCATTTTTATTGCCGTGTGTGTGTGTGTGTGTGTGTGTGTGTGTGTGTGTGTGTGTGTGTGTGTGTGTGTGTGTGTGTGTGTGTTAGCGGATTGTACCCATCACACAAGTAATCTCTGAAATATTAAGTGGACGTCGATACTTTCAAGTTCTTTTTTTAATTGTTTAAAGCAATGTTTATTGAGTGAAGGCAGATTACTACTTGTAAAACAAACACACACACACACACACACACACTCTCTCTCTCTCTCTCTCTCTCTCTCTCTCTCTCTCTCTCTCTCTCTCTCTCTCTCTCTCTCTCTCTCTCTCTCTCTGCGAAAATCCAAGGTTTTGTCATAACATAAACCTTATATTCATGACAAATTTGCTCTTTATGCAATGTGGTTTCACACATTAAAGTTTGCATTAAACGTACTGGCCTTTTTACATTACTTTTATTTTTTTCCACCTGGCCTCTTTACGTTGCATTGCACTGCAGGCTGGGAGTGTTGGGCAAGCAGGTGTGTGTTACGTAATTATGTTGCAAAGCGCAGAAAATTCGCTTATCTTCTCCAAATATTATTTAACAGAATATTTGCATAAAAATATAAGAAAAACATGATAATCCCTTGCTCTTCAATATCAGAGAATTCCAAATGGCTCTGCACTTTTACATGTTCCAAAATCTAAACCGCGCGATGAACGTATGGCAATGTCATTAATATATATATATATATATATATATATATATATATATATATATATATATATATATATATATATATATATATATATATATATATATATATATATATATATATATATAGATAGATAGATAGATAGATAGATAGATAGATAGATAGATAGATAGATAGATATAGATATTTTTTTTCAATATAAGAAACAGTTCACCTCCTGAGCCTCGACAATACGATATCATTCTACACCTGCGCCCGTTGTAATATCTTCCGATTTGACTTGATTGAGGCTACGTTAAATATGACAGCGTGTCCTGTGCGTCCAAATGGACCTCATGTTTACGGCTAAATATTTGCGTGTTATTGTTGGCAGGTGGCCCGCGTAGCTGAGTGCCGCCTAACGAATGTGCAGCGGCTCAGCGGGCGTGACGGGATGACTCTGACACCAAACGTGATGGCTGAGGCATTAGTGTGTGTGTGTGTGTGTGTGTGTGTGTTTTTTTTTTTTTACTATTATCATTTATTATTATTATCTATTGTTTCTATTACTATTATACTATTTGTCATTATCATCCACTACTGTATTTATTACTTCATTTATTACATATGTGTTATGTAGATGTATATTTGGTTGTAGTAGTGTAATTTAGTTAGGAAATCTTAGTAATTCACTTGTTTGTAAATATATGTATAGTAATTAGACCTCCACAACTAACCGCGTCGGCCTAACATAAATTTCAAATAGGTCTGTAAAAGAGCTTAAGCTCAACAGACCGAGGGAATTCCTCACATTTTGTACCATACTGATTTTAATGTACCCATAAAGGCCCAATAAATGTATCAGTATCAAATGTATCAGTATCAGTATGGCGGCAAGGTAAACAAACGGCTCTCGAACAGCTGGTATTTTTTCGTGTCTGTGCGCTGCCAATCTAGTTACACATCTGTCAAAAGAGAGCTAGACTCTTGTGAATACCCAAGGGTTGCAGTCACTACATCTGTAGCACAGTACAGCGAGGTATGACTGATAAGGGTATATAGTCAGCAGCTGTCATGGAGGGCTGGAAGAGTTGCTAACCTACGGAGACTGATTCTTGGAGGTCAGTCAGCCCTGTATGTACAGACTAGTAAGTGGCGTTGGACGTCTGTGCTTTTTTTCTGTGGCTGTGCTTATGTGGTCTAAGACAAGTGTGCATACTGTGCAGAATTCGAAATAGTATCAAGCCGTTTGTCTCTGCCGCCATTTTCTGTGCATGCGCACTGAGTCGTAACCATGGCAACCAAACAACTGTCAGACCTGTGGAAACTACAACGCAGCCAACTAGCCAAGATTAATAAAGATGAGCTGATCGACGTCATTCTGGCATCAAATACAGACAACGAAGAGTTCCAGCAACTAAACCAAAGGCTAGAAGAAGTGATGAAGGAGATGCAAGCCCTCAAGACTGCAATTATATCTCCTGACAGTCTCATCAACAAGAACTACGCTGAGCTCAAGTCTCGTATCGACAAACAAGATGAAGTACTGGCTAAACAACAGCAATTCTTAGAAGCTTTAGATCGCAAGGAGCGTGAAGCAAACATTGTTGTTCTGGGCGTGCCTGACGAGAATGAAGCGTTGGATGGTGCTACAACGGACCAGGAGAAGCTTAACAAGATATGGACCAAAGTAGGCATCAGTGACGTCGAGTGTACCTATCGGAGGCTAGGACGAGAACTACCCGCTGGTGAGGGGCCTACACACCGTAGGAGTCGCCCCATCTTGGTTACGCTTCGGAACAAGGATCTGCGCGCAAGCATCCTCAACAGCGCCAGCCAACTGAAGTCTGCGGGTGACAACTTCAGCCGTATTTACGTCAAGCGGGATGTTCACCCAAGCATCAGGAAGGAGTGGAGGCGTTTGAGAGATGTAGAAGCTGCCGAAAAGTCCCGCCCTGAAAATATGGGCTGCGTCATCAGGCTGGATACCAAGGAGCGTAAGTTATATAAAGATAATATTGTTATTGATAGTTGGAATCCACAGTTTTTTCTCTAAGTAGACCACATCAAGCAAGTTTTGTAAAGATAATATCATGGAATGTTAATGCAGTATGTACAAAGTTGGAAAAAAGTAATGTTCAGTTGTTATTACTTGAATATGATGTTATTTGCCTTAATGAAGTGAAAACATCTCTTCCTGTGTGTTTCCCAGGTATGTTTCATTCAAGAGTGAGTCAGTTGGTACCGCAGACCGTGGTGGAACAGTTGTCTGTGTTAAGAATTGGTTGGCAGATTTTGTGAGTGATGTGGATACGAGTGTTGGTGATCAAGTTTGGCTGAGGTTTCGAAACATCCAGGATATATTGTTTGGGTTTTGTTACATACCTCCCAATGATTCCCAGTATTACTCTCACGACCTTTTCGCAGCGATTCAAGAAAAAATAACCAAGTTCTATGGACACCAGTTTCGTTATAGTGGGAGATATGAATGCCAGATTTGGTAGCAGTGTGAGAGACATATTGAATTTGTTAAATCTTACTAATACTGAAAACCTATCATACCCACATATCCCTGATGATGTTCATGCACCTAGTGATAATGCTGAGCTCTTATCTACTATTTGTATTGATAACACTTTACTTGTCATTAATAACCTGAAATATAAGGATAAGCAGTTCCTGGTGGAAAGACTTTCCGGAGGCGCGACACATGGGTCTCCGAGGTAGATACTTGTGTTGTGTCTGCTAAAATACTTGATTTTGTGAAAGACTTTGCTGTGTTACAGAGAAGTGACCTCCCTTCGGACCACGCCCCCATCACAGTCAGTGTTGCCAGTAAGGGTGTGGATGTTAGCAGGTTGGTGGCCAGGGCAGGAATGTTGGGAGATCACGCTGCTCTTTATGGTAATGCCAGTAAAATAAGACAATGTAAGAAACCGGTCAAGTTCAACAGTATTGAGAAAAATCTGTTTGTAGACAGCATCCCTCATATTAATCTGTTTGAAGGTGACCTCGATGTAGACAATGCTGTACAAGAGTTATCCAACACACTATATACTTGTGCACAGAATAGTGTGCGGCAAAATGAACGGGAAGTTGGTAATTTTACTAGTACTGGTAGATGGGAAAATTTATTAAGTGACGCAGATGACGCTAGAGTGTGGAAGGCAATTGACTGGAAGGGTGATTATAGTATGGATTATCGCCAGGATAGCTTGTGTCCCAGTGACCAGGATTTCAAAACGCACTTTGAAGCAGTACTGAACCACCCCACTGATGACACGGACCAAGACGGAGACGACGAAACAAATGGCGTCACTATCCCTATTCTTGATGAGCCAATCACGCCCGCAGAGGTGCAAGAACAGTCGAAGAGGATGAAACCTGATAAAGCCTGCGGGCCTGATGGAATACCTCCTGGTGTATTCTCTCTGTTGCCAGTTCATTGGATATATAGTTTGGTGGCTTTGTTTAACAGCATCTTCTTAGCAGGCAGTTATCCTCAATCATGGATAAGAGCGAAGGTTTTTACAGTTTTCAAGAAAGGTGACAGAAAAGACCCGAGTAATTACCGAGGTATAAGTGTAATCAACACCTTGGCTAAATTATACGATATGGTTCTGTGCCAGCGGTTAAGCCTGTGGTTCAAGCCTTTTAGGAACAAGCTGGGGCACAAAGAAGGCGTAGTTGTATTGAACATATCGTTACGCTTCGCATTCTCTCTGACATGGCCAGACGGAAGAAAACAAAATTGTATATAACTTTCATTGACTTTTCAAAGGCGTACGACTTAGTCCCGAGGAAAAAGTTGTTTGCTGTGTTACGGCGTTATGGGTGTGGTACAGTGATGGTGGCGGCGCTAATGGCCATGTACCGTGTTACAGAAAGTTTGATAGGCGGGGCTGTGGTGACAGCTACACGTGGAGTCAGACAGGGTTCGCCTACATCTTGTTTTTTGTTTATTGTATTTGTTAATGAACTTATTCGCCTCATGAAAGAAAATTGTCAACCTGAGCAACTCATCGGATGGATACATATACTGGTTCTCATGGATGATACAGTATTATTGTCAACTAGTAGACAGAATTTGTTAAAAAAGTTAGAAATATTGAAAAATTTTTGTGAAGAGTTTGGTATGGTAATCAACTGCACTAAGACAAAATATTTTGTAACTAATGGAGAAGAGAGAGATACGGAGCCGATACAGATGAATGACTTGGTGATAGAACATTGCACGAATTATGTGTACTGGGGTCACCGTTCACCTGTGACCGCTCAGAGTGAGGTATAATGTTACCACCGTTGAAGAACTATTTTCACCTGATATCCCCCATGACACATGTTGTAAAATCATTCATGATATCCTAGGAATGTATAATCAAAACGTAAATTTTATGTGTAGATTATATTTGTGGATTACATTGTTGTGATTCCAAATGTTAGTTAAATGTTTATTGTTAATTTAGTTTAGGAAATTAGTTGTATATGTATATTATAATTTGTATTGATGTGGTTAATAAACTATCTATCTATCTATCTATCTGTGTGTGTGTTTCACTGTTTCACTGTTTGATCTGCTGCAGTCTCTGACGAGACAGCCAGACGTTACCCTACAGAACGAGCTCAGAGCTCATTAGTTCCGATCTTCGGATAGGCCTGAGACCAGGCACACACCACACACCGGGACAACAAGATCACAACTCCTCGATTTACATCCCGTACCTATTCACTGCTAGGTGAACAGAGGCTACACGTGAAAGGAGACACACCCAAATATCTCCACCCGGCCGGGGAATCGAACCCCGGTCCTCTGGCTTGTGAAGCCAGTGCTCTAACCACTGAGCTACCGGGCGTGTGTGTGTGTGTGTGTGTGTGTGTGTGTGTGTGTGTGTGTGTTTGAAGCTTTATAATTTTTTTTTCAGATTCAAATAAAAAAAAATGGTTGCATCTGTTTGGCGAAGATGCATTGATGTTTGGAAAAAAAAAAAAAAAAGAGTGGTGAAATTATGCCCTAGAAAATGTAATGGCAGGAGAGGTAGTAATGCTGGTGGTAGTAACAGTAGTAGTAATAGTAGTAGTAGTAGTAGTAGTAGTAGTAGTAGTAGTAGTAGTAGTAGTAGTAGTAGTAGTAGTAGTAGTAGTAGTAGTAGTAGTAGTAGTTGTAATAGTAGTAGCAGTAGTAGTAGTAGTAGTAGTAGTAGTAGTAGTAGTAGTAGTAGTAGTAGTAGTAGTAGAGAGAGAGAGAGAGAGAGAGAGAGAGAGAGAGAGAGAGAGAGAGAGAGAGAGAGAGAGAGAGAGCGAATGAGAGGAAGTGGTGTACATGTGATATGCGAGTCAGTTCGTGGTTCGCAATGCTGAATTTTAAAACTTGTGTCACTGAATCCCTCGCGTGCTAACAAGAAAATATTGTTACGTCAGTTGGACATAGCGTCCCCTATGCCTTCACCCTTCTTCGTCCCTTCATCACATTTCTCTTCTTCCTTTTTATCCTTCATATCACGTTCCTTCCACTATTCCAACCAACTTCGTTCCAGTCTCCTCCATTTCTTCTCTTCATGACCCTTCTCTTCCTTCTCCAGCTACCGTTTGTCTCGTCACGTCGTCTTTTCCCCAGACGCCGTTCTCCCTGTGTCCCTGTGTCTTTCCATAACATTATTAAAGGCTCTTGAGGTCATAATCTGAATCTAAATTGAATCTGTATATACCAGCGCCTCCATCGTCCGCCGCACTTAAGTTTCGTTGTTCCCTCTTCCGCAGAGAACAGTGAAGTTAGTCCTACTGAAGTATAATATTTTCCGATGAGACTCAGGGAAATGCGGAATTGTTTTCAGGTGTTCAGGTATATCTTTCTTGTGCTAAATCAAGGGTCTTTGTAATATGAAAGAAAAGGGAGCATACATTTCAAGCCCAAGTTGTCCTTGAAAAAAGTCTTTGCTGCCTGTTATCGCTGCCTCACAACACAGTACATACAATGTTTGGGAGTTACGACTAGACAGACTGGCGAAGGGTCTCTCGGTGAACATCTGAAGTCCTCTCCTTGTTATAGCCCCATTCAAGTGATCCTTTTGGCGCATTCCTGAAGGTCCGATACCCTGAATGTAAACACGCCATTCCCAAAAGGATTCTCGCGCCGGAGTCCAAGAGGTCCTTGATCCTGACTGTACCCTGACTTGGCTGGTGGCGTGGGAAGCGAACCTAAATGAATCGCTTTGGTAGGACAACATTCTTACACCTAGTTTGTCTTGAATAGCTATCTCCTACCACGTGACGCATTAGAACGATGTTTTGTGGAGACACTTGAATATATTACAGACTGACACACTTCTGATTGTATTTCGACTACCACGTCACTTATTCACTGCCCTCACTGGCGCTTACATTGATATCATTTCACCTAAATGCGGTCTCGTAATATTTACTTTGTAGGTGCAGATGAGGGATGGGACAGGTGTGAGGGATATGATTCTCCTTTAACTGGGAAGAACAGGTGGTAATATATATATATATATATATATATATATATATATATATATATATATATATATATATATATATATATATATATATATATATATATATATATATATATATATATATATATATATATATATATATATATATATATATATATATATATAGACTTTTTCGTACATTATTTTCCTTCATTCTTTTCAAAACAACTATATATATTTGTCTCTTATTTTTCTTCATTCTAAATTTTCATCCTCTTCGTTTTCCTTTGTCTTCTTGTCTTCTTTGTTTTTCGTCTTTCTGGTTTTTAGTTTCGTACATGGAGATGTTTTCTTTTCTCTGTGGTGTTCTTGTTTGGTATTAAGTTTCTCTCTCTCTCTCTCTCTCTCTCTCTCTCTCTCTCTCTCTCTCTCTCTCTCTCTCTCTCTCTCTCTCTCTCTCTCTCTCTCTCTCTCTCTCTCTCTCTCTCTCTCTCGTCTCTATCTCTCCTGCACAAGAACAGCGCCAAGATTAACGTGTATCTAAGTGAAGGAAGAAAATAACATTAGGTTCACTTCAGTAACTCCTGCCCAGACCAATCTTTACGGGGAGTTTGTTTGTTGCTTCTTATGAAAATATATTAAAATAAACTCAATTACTTGGCGGTAAATTTTATATACTTAAACACACACACACACACACACACACACACACAGAGAGAGAGAGAGAGAGAGAGAGAGAGAGAGAGAGAGAGAGAGAGAGAAGGAAAACAGTACAAAAAAGATATAATGAGAAACTTAGTGATAAAGAAGGAAATATCTCCATGTACGAAACTAGAAACCAGAAAGACGATAAAACAAAGAAAAGAAGAAGGCAAATAAAGACGAAGAGGATGAGAATAATAAAAATAGGAAAAAATAAACAAGAAAACGAAAAACAAAAACGAAAATTTAAAGACATCCAAGATACGAAACATGAAAGCAGGATAATCACAGAGCAATACAATTTAGCCTTTCGAAAATAAATAAACAGGTAAATAAAGCCGGTAAATGCAGCATGACGCCCACCACATTGTTAGGCGCTCACCGACTCAGGCAGGAAAATAACGGGACGAAATTAATCTTGTAAGTCGTGCGAGTGTCGGCCAGAGGAGGAGAAGGCGTCAGCGGTGGTGGTGGTGGTGGTAGCGGACAGATGCTATAAATTACATTAGGGATTCGTGAGTTAATTTTCCCTTCCGCAACGTGGCGTCAGTCTCAGCGGAATTGCGGGGAAGGAAAATTAAGGTGTTTCATTCAGTGGTTCTTGAAAAGCTTGCCTCTCCATATGTAGGTCAATAAAACGTAATTTCCTTTTGCAAATAGAGGGAAAATATGTATGTATGGGAACCAGAGTATAAATTTCAAGGTGATGGTGGTGGCGGTGGTGGTGGTGGTAGTAGTGGTGTTGGTGGTGGTGGTGGCTCTGAAGATCTTATATTTCCTCTGATAGATAAATATAATGTAGTTTCATTGTATATAAACTTAAAATGATGGTATATGGGAGCATTTTATTATAATTTTGAGGAAGAAGGAGATAAAGAGTGACGGAAAGAAAGGTGAAGAAGAAGAAGAAGAAGAAGAAGAAGAAAAAGAAGAAACAGGTTAAAGAAAGGCAAAAAAACAAAAGATAGGAAAAATAAACGAGAGGCAATAGAAAAACGAGAATAAGAAACAGATGAAATAAGAGGAAAACAAAAGGAAGGGAAACAAAGGGAAAAAGCAAAAGAAGTAGAAATAAAAGAGAAAAAATTGAAAGAAAGAAGAAATATAAGAAAGAGGACGAAAAAGAGAGCAAAAGAAGGCAAAGGAAGAAGAAATAGAAGAGGAACATGAACTAGAAAAAAATATAAGAAAAGGAAAAAATTAAAGAACAACACAAAGAAAATAACAAAAGAAAGAAAGGAAGAAAAACAGAGTGAAAGAGAAAATGTGCAAAGAAAAATGAAGACGAAATAGCAGAGTAAAAATAAAGAAAGACAAAAACAAATAAAAAGTACAAATGACAAAAGTGAAAAAAGAAATACAAGGGTGACGAAAAAAAATAAAAGAAAGAAGAAATGTGACAAGGGAAAGAAAAAATAATAAAATAAAAGACAAACAGAAGAGAATAAAAGAAACGAAATATAAAAAAGAAGAAATATAACAAGAGATACAAAAGAGAAAACACTTAGCTACACTTCTTGCAGCTACACTTCTTGCAGGCTACACTTCTTGCAGCTACACTTCTTGCAGCTACACTTCTTGCAGCTACACTTCTCGCAGGCTACACTTCTTGCAGCTACACTTCTTGCAGCTACACTTCTTGCAGGCTACACTTCTCGCAGGCTACACTTCTTGCAGGCTACACTTCTCGCAGGCTACACTTCTTGCAGGCTACACTTCTTGCAGCCTACACTTCTTGCAGCTACACTTCTTGCAGGCTACACTTCTTGCAGGCTACACTTCTCGCAGGCTACACTTCTTGCAGCTACACTTCTCGCAGGCTACACTTCTTGCAGCTACACTTCTTGCAGGCTACACTTCTTGCAGCTACACTTCTTGCAGGCTACACTTCTTGCAGGCTACACTTCTTGCAGGCTACACTTCTTGCAGCTACACTTCTTGCAGCTACACTTCTCGCAGGCTACACTTCTTGCAGCTACACTTCTTGCAGGCTACACTTCTTGCAGCTACACTTCTTGCAGGCTACACTTCTTGCAGCTACACTTCTTGCAGGCTACACTTCTTGCAGCTACACTTCTTGCAGCTACACTTCTTGCAGGCTACACTTCTTGCAGGCTACACTTCTTGCAGGCTACACTTCTCGCAGGCTACACTTCTTGCAGCTACACTTCTTGCAGGCTACACTTCTTGCAGGCTACACTTCTTGCAGGCTACACTTCTTGCAGGCTACACTTCTTGCAGGCTACACTTCTTGCAGGCTACACTTCTTGCAGGCTACACTTCTTGCAGCTACACTTCTTGCAGGCTACACTTCTTGCAGGCTACACTTCTTGCAGCTACACTTACACTTGCAGGCTACACTTCTTGCAGGCTACACTTTTCGCAGGCTACACTTCTTGCAGGCTACACTTCTTGCAGCTACACTTCTTGCAGGCTACACTTCTTGCAGGCTACACTTCTTGCTACACTTCTTGGCTACACTTCTTGCAGCTACACTTCTTGCAGGCTACACTTCTTGCAGCTACACTTCTCGCAGGCTACACTTCTTGCAGCTACACTTCTTGCAGGCTACACTTCTTGCAGGCTACACTTCTTGCAGGCTACACTTCTTGCAGCTACACTTCTTGCAGGCTACACTTCTTGCAGCTACACTTCTTGCAGCTACACTTCTTGCAGGCTACACTTCTTGCAGCTACACTTCTCGCAGGCTACACTTCTTGCAGGCTACACTTCTTGCAGGCTACACTTCTCGCAGGCTACACTTCTTGCAGGCTACACTTCTTGCAGGCTACACTTCTTGCAGCTACACTTCTTGCAGCTACACTTTTGCAGCTACACTTCTTGCAGCTACACTTCTTGCAGGCTACACTTCTTGCAGGCTACACTTCTTGCAGGCTACACTTCTTGCAGGCTACACTTCTTGCAGGCTACACTTCTTGCAGCTACACTTCTTGCAGGCTACACTTCTTGCAGCTACACTTCTTGCAGGCTACACTTCTTGCAGGCTACACTTCTTGCAGCTACACTTCTTGCAGGCTACACTTCTTGCAGGCTACACTTCTTGCAGCTACACTTCTTGCAGGCTACACTTCTTGCAGGCTACACTTCTTGCAGGCTACACTTCTTGCAGGCTACACTTCTTGCAGCTACATTCTTGCAGCTACACTTCTCGCAGGCTACACTTCTTGCAGGCTACACTTCTTGCAGGCTACACTTCTTGCAGGCTACACTTCTTGCAGCTACACTTCTTGCAGGCTACACTTCTTGCAGGCTACACTTCTTGCAGGCTACACTTCTTGCAGCTACACTTCTTGCAGGCTACACTTCTTGCAGGCTACACTTCTTGCAGCTACACTTCTTGCAGGCTACACTTCTTGCAGCTACACTTCTTGCAGGCTACACTTCTTGCAGCTACACTTCTTGCAGGCTACACTTCTTGCAGGCTACACTTCTTGCAGGCTACACTTGCAGGCTACACTTCTTGCAGGCTACACTTCTTGCAGCTACACTTCTTGCAGGCTACACTTCTTGCAGGCTACACTTCTTGCAGGCTACACTTCTTGCAGGCTACACTTCTTGCAGGCTACACTTCTTGCAGGCTACACTTCTTGCAGCTACACTTCTTGCAGGCTACACTTCTTGCAGCTACACTTCTTGCAGGCTACACTTCTTGCAGCTACACTTCTTGCAGGCTACACTTCTTGCAGCTACACTTCTTGCAGGCTACACTTCTTGCAGGCTACACTTCTTGCAGGCTACACTTCTTGCAGCTACACTTCTTGCAGGCTACACTTCTTGCAGGCTACACTTCTTGCAGGCTACACTTCTTGCAGGCTACACTTCTTGCAGGCTACACTTCTCGCAGGCTACACTTCTTGCAGCTACACTTCTTGCAGGCTACACTTCTTGCAGGCTACACTTCTTGCAGCTACACTTCTTGCAGGCTACACTTCTTGCAGCTACACTTCTCGCAGGCTACACTTCTCGCAGGCTACACTTCTTGCAGGCTACACTTCTTGCAGGCTACACTTCTTGCAGGCTACACTTCTTGCAGGCTACACTTCTTGCAGGCTACACTTGCAGGCTACACTTCTTGCAGGCTACACTTCTTGCAGGCTACACTTCTTGCAGGCTACACTTCTTGCAGGCTACACTTCTTGCAGGCTACACTTCTTGCAGGCTACACTTCTTGCAGGCTACACTTCTTGCAGGCTACACTTCTTGCAGCTACACTTCTTGCAGGCTACACTTCTTGCAGGCTACACTTCTTGCAGGCTACACTTCTTGCAGGCTACACTTCTTGCAGGCTACACTTCTTGCAGGCTACACTTCTTGCAGGCTACACTTCTTGCAGCTACACTTCTTGCAGGCTACACTTCTTGCAGGCTACACTTCTTGCAGGCTACACTTCTTGCAGGCTACACTTCTTGCAGGCTACACTTCTTGCAGCTACACTTCTTGCAGGCTACACTTCTTGCAGCTACACTTCTTGCAGGCTACACTTCTTGCAGCTACACTTCTCGCAGGCTACACTTCTTGCAGGCTACACTTCTTGCAGGCTACACTTCTTGCAGGCTACACTTCTTGCAGCTACACTTCTTGCAGGCTACACTTCTTGCAGGCTACACTTCTTGCAGGCTACACTTCTTGCAGGCTACACTTCTTGCAGGCTACACTTCTTGCAGGCTACACTTCTTGCAGGCTACACTTCTTGCAGGCTACACTTCTTGCAGCTACACTTCTTGCAGGCTACACTTCTTGCAGGCTACACTTCTGCAGCTACACTTCTTGCAGGCTACACTTCTTGCAGCTACACTTCTTGCAGGCTACACTTCTTGCAGGCTACACTTCTTGCAGGCTACACTTCTTGCAGGCTACACTTCTTGCAGGCTACACTTCTTGCAGGCTACACTTCTTGCAGGCTACACTTCTTGCAGGCTACACTTCTTGCAGGCTACACTTCTTGCAGGCTACACTTCTTGCAGGCTACACTTCTTGCAGGCTACACTTCTTGCAGGCTACACTTCTTGCAGGCTACACTTCTTGCAGCTACACTTCTCGCAGGCTACACTTCTTGGCTACACTTCTTGCAGGCTACACTTCTTGCAGGCTACACTTCTTGCAGGCTACACTTCTTGCAGGCTACACTTCTTGCAGGCTACACTTCTTGCAGGCTACACTTCTTGCAGGCTACACTTCTTGCAGGCTACACTTCTTGCAGGCTACACTTCTTGCAGGCTACACTTTGCAGGCTACACTTCTTGCAGGCTACACTTCTTGCAGCTACACTTCTTGCAGGCTACACTTCTTGCAGGCTACACTTCTTGCAGGCTACACTTCTTGCAGGCTACACTTCTTGCAGGCTACACTTCTTGCAGGCTACACTTCTTGCAGGCTACACTGCAGGCTACACTTGCAGGCTACACTTCTTGCAGGCTACACTTCTTGCAGGCTACACTTCTTGCAGGCTACACTTCTTGCAGGCTACACTTCTTGCAGGCTACACTTCTTGCAGGCTACACTTCTTGCAGGCTACACTTCTTGCAGCTACACTTCTTGCAGCTACACTTCTTGCAGGCTACACTTCTTGCAGGCTACACTTCTTGCAGGCTACACTTCTTGCAGCTACACTTCTTGCAGGCTACACTTCTTGCAGGCTACACTTCTTGCAGGCTACACTTGCAGCTGCAGGCTACACTTCTTGCAGGCTACACTTCTTGCAGGCTACACTTCTTGCAGGCTACACTTCTTGCAGCTACACTTCTTGCAGGCTACACTTCTTGCAGCTACACTTCTTGCAGGCTACACTTCTTGCAGGCTACACTTCTCGCAGGCTACACTTCTTGCAGGCTACACTGCAGGCTACACTTGCAGGCTACACTTCTTGCAGGCTACACTTCTTGCAGGCTACACTTCTTGCAGGCTACACTTCTTGCAGGCTACACTTCTTGCAGGCTACACTTCTTGCAGGCTACACTTCTTGCAGGCTACACTTCTTGCAGGCTACACTGCAGGCTACACTTGCAGGCTACACTTCTTGCAGGCTACACTTCTTGCAGGCTACACTTCTTGCAGGCTACACTTCTTGCAGGCTACACTCGCAGGCTACACTTCTTGCAGGCTACACTTCTTGCAGGCTACACTTCTTGCAGCTACACTTCTTGCAGGCTACACTTCTTGCAGGCTACACTTCTTGCAGGCTACACTTCTTGCAGGCTACACTTCTTGCAGGCTACACTTCTTGCAGGCTACACTTCTTGCAGCTACACTTCTTGCAGGCTACACTTCTTGCAGGCTACACTTCTTGCAGGCTACACTTCTTGCAGGCTACACTTCTTGCAGGCTACACTTGCAGCTACACTTCTTGCAGGCTACACTTCTTGCAGGCTACACTGCAGGCTACACTTCTTGCAGCTACACTTCTTGCAGGCTACACTTCTTGCAGGCTACACTTCTTGCAGGCTACACTTCTACACTTGCAGGCTACACTTCTTGCAGGCTACACTTCTTGCAGGCTACACTTCTTGCAGGCTACACTTCTTGCAGGCTACACTTCTTGCAGGCTACACTTCTTGCAGGCTACACTTCTTGCAGGCTACACTTCTTGCAGGCTACACTTCTTGCAGGCTACACTTCTTGCAGGCTACACTTCTTGCAGGCTACACTTCTTGCAGGCTACACTTCTTGCAGGCTACACTTGCAGGCTACACTTCTTGCAGGCTACACTTCTTGCAGGCTACACTTCTTGCAGGCTACACTTCTTGCAGGCTACACTTCTTGCAGGCTACACTTCTTGCAGGCTACACTTCTTGCAGCTACACTTCTTGCAGGCTACACTTCTTGCAGGCTACACTTCTTGCAGGCTACACTTCTTGCAGGCTACACTTCTTGCAGGCTACACTTCTTGCAGGCTACACTTCTTGCAGGCTACACTTCTTGCAGGCTACACTTCTTGCAGGCTACACTTGCAGGCTACACTTCTTGCAGGCTACACTTCTTGCAGCTACACTTCTCGCAGGCTACACTTCTTGCAGCTACACTTCTTGCAGGCTACACTTCTTGCAGGCTACACTTCTTGCAGGCTACACTTCTTGCAGGCTACACTTCTTGCAGGCTACACTTCTTGCAGGCTACACTTCTGCAGGCTACACTTCTTGCAGGCTACACTTCTTGCAGGCTACACTTCTTGCAGGCTACACTTCTTGCAGGCTACACTTCTTGCAGGCTACACTTCTTGCAGGCTACACTTCTTGCAGGCTACACTTCTTGCAGGCTACACTTCTTGCAGGCTACACTTCTTGCAGGCTACACTTCTTGCAGGCTACACTTCTTGCAGGCTACACTTCTTGCAGGCTACACTTCTTGCAGGCTACACTTCTTGCAGGCTACACTTCTTGCAGGCTACACTTCTTGCAGGCTACACTTCTTGCAGGCTACACTTTGCAGGCTACACTTCTTGCAGGCTACACTTCTTGCAGGCTACACTTCTTGCAGGCTACACTTCTTGCAGGCTACACTTCTTGCAGGCTACACTTCTTGCAGGCTACACTTCTTGCAGGCTACACTTCTTGCAGGCTACACTTCTTGCAGGCTACACTTCTTGCAGGCTACACTTTGCAGGCTACACTTCTTGCAGGCTACACTTCTTGCAGGCTACACTTCTTGCAGGCTACACTTCTTGCAGGCTACACTTCTTGCAGGCTACACTTCTTGCAGGCTACACTTCTTGCAGGCTACACTTCTTGCAGGCTACACTTCTTGCAGGCTACACTTCTACACTTCTGCAGGCTACACTTCTTGCAGGCTACACTTCTTGCAGGCTACACTTCTTGCAGGCTACACTTCTTGCAGGCTACACTTCTTGCAGGCTACACTTCTTGCAGGCTACACTTCTTGCAGGCTACACTTCTTGCAGGCTACACTTCTTGCAGGCTACACTTCTTGCAGGCTACACTTCTTGCAGGCTACACTTCTTGCAGGCTACACTTCTTGCAGGCTACACTTCTTGCAGGCTACACTTCTTGCAGGCTACACTTCTTGCAGGCTACACTTCTTGCAGGCTACACTTCTTGCAGGCTACACTTCTTGCAGGCTACACTTCTTGCAGGCTACACTTGCAGGCTACACTTCTTGCAGGCTACACTTCTTGCAGGCTACACTTCTTGCAGGCTACACTTCTTGCAGGCTACACTTCTTGCAGGCTACACTTCTTGCAGGCTACACTTCTTGCAGGCTACACTTGCAGGCTACACTTCTTGCAGGCTACACTTCTTGCAGGCTACACTTCTTGCAGGCTACACTTCTTGCAGGCTACACTTCTTGCAGGCTACACTTCTTGCAGGCTGCAGGCTACACTTCTTGCAGGCTACACTTCTTGCAGGCTACACTTCTTGCAGGCTACACTTCTTGCAGGCTACACTTCTTGCAGGCTACACTTCTTGCAGGCTACACTTCTTGCAGGCTACACTTCTTGCAGGCTACACTTCTTGCAGGCTACACTTCTTGCAGGCTACACTTCTTGCAGGCTACACTTCTTGCAGGCTACACTTCTTGCAGGCTACACTTCTTGCAGGCTACACTTCTTGCAGGCTACACTTCTTGCAGGCTACACTTCTTGCAGGCTACACTTCTTGCAGGCTACACTTCTTGCAGGCTACACTTCTTGCAGGCTACACTTGCAGGCTACACTTGCAGGCTACACTTCTTGCAGGCTACACTTCTTGCAGGCTACACTTCTTGCAGGCTACACTTCTTGCAGGCTACACTTCTTGCAGGCTACACTTCTTGCAGGCTACACTTCTTGCAGGCTACACTTCTTGCAGCTACACTTCTTGCAGGCTACACTTCTTGCAGGCTACACTTCTTGCAGGCTACACTTCTTGCAGGCTACACTTCTTGCAGGCTACACTTCTTGCAGGCTACACTTCTTGCAGGCTACACTTCTTGCAGGCTACACTTCTTGCAGGCTACACTTCTTGCAGGCTACACTTCTTGCAGGCTACACTTCTTGCAGGCTACACTTCTTGCAGGCTACACTTCTTGCAGGCTACACTTCTTGCAGGCTACACTTCTTGCAGGCTACACTTCTTGCAGGCTACACTTCTTGCAGGCTACACTTCTTGCAGGCTACACTTCTTGCAGGCTACACTTCTTGCAGGCTACACTTCTTGCAGGCTACACTTCTTGCAGGCTACACTTCTTGCAGGCTACACTTCTTGCAGGCTACACTTCTTGCAGGCTACACTTCTTGCAGGCTACACTTCTTGCAGGCTACACTTCTTGCAGGCTACACTTCTTGCAGGCTACACTTCTTGCAGCTACACTTCTTGCAGGCTACACTTCTTGCAGGCTACACTTCTTGCAGGCTACACTTCTTGCAGGCTACACTTCTTGCAGGCTACACTTCTGCAGGCTACACTTCTGCAGGCTACACTTCTTGCAGGCTACACTTCTTGCAGGCTACACTTCTTGCAGGCTACACTTCTTGCAGGCTACACTTCTTGCAGGCTACACTTCTTGCAGGCTACACTTCTTGCAGGCTACACTTCTTGCAGGCTACACTTTGCAGGCTACACTTCTTGCAGGCTACACTTCTTGCAGGCTACACTTCTGCAGGCTACACTTCTTGCAGGCTACACTTCTTGCAGGCTACACTTCTTGCAGGCTACACTTCTTGCAGGCTACACTTCTTGCAGGCTACACTTCTTGCAGGCTACACTTCTTGCAGGCTACACTTCTTGCAGGCTACACTTCTTGCAGGCTACACTTCTTGCAGGCTACACTTCTTGCAGGCTACACTGCAGGCTCTTGCAGGCTACACTTCTTGCAGGCTACACTGCAGGCTACACTTGCAGGCTACACTTCTTGCAGGCTACACTTCTTGCAGCAGGCTACACTTCTTGCAGGCTACACTTCTTGCAGGCTACACTTCTTGCAGGCTACACTTCTTGCAGGCTACACTTCTTGCAGGCTACACTTCTTGCAGGCTACACTTCTTGCAGGCTACACTTCTTGCAGGCTACACTTCTTGCAGGCTACACTTCTTGCAGGCTACACTTCTTGCAGGCTACACTTCTTGCAGGCTACACTTCTTGCAGGCTACACTTTTGCAGGCTACACTTCTTGCAGGCTACACTTCTTGCAGGCTACACTTCTTGCAGGCTACACTTCTTGCAGGCTACACTTCTTGCAGGCTACACTTCTTGCAGGCTACACTTCTTGCAGGCTACACTTCTTGCAGGCTACACTTCTTGCAGGCTACACTTCTTGCAGGCTACACTTCTTGCAGGCTACACTTCTTGCAGGCTACACTTCTTGCAGGCTACACTTCTTGCAGGCTACACTTCTTGCAGGCTACACTTCTTGCAGGCTACACTTCTTGCAGGCTACACTTCTTGCAGGCTACACTTCTTGCAGGCTACACTTCTTGCAGGCTACACTTCTTGCAGGCTACACTTCTTGCAGGCTACACTTCTTGCAGGCTACACTTCTTGCAGGCTACACTTCTTGCAGGCTACACTTCTTGCAGGCTACACTTCTTGCAGGCTACACTTCTTGCAGGCTACACTTCTTGCAGGCTACACTTCTTGCAGGCTACACTTCTTGCAGGCTACACTTCTTGCAGCTACACTTCTTGCAGGCTACACTTCTTGCAGCTACACTTCTTGCAGGCTACACAGGCTACACTTGCAGGCTACACTTCTTGCAGGCTACACTTCTTGCAGGCTACACTTCTTGCAGGCTACACTTCTTGCAGGCTACACTTCTTGCAGGCTACACTTCTTGCAGGCTACACTTTGCAGGCTTGCAGGCTACACTTCTTGCAGGCTACACTTCTTGCAGGCTACACTTCTTGCAGGCTACACTTCTTGCAGGCTACACTTCTTGCAGGCTACACTTCTTGCAGGCTACACTTCTTGCAGGCTACACTTCTTGCAGGCTACACTTCTTGCAGGCTACACTTCTTGCAGGCTACACTTCTTGCAGGCTACACTTCTTGCAGGCTACACTTCTTGCAGGCTACACTTCTTGCAGGCTACACTTCTTGCAGGCTACACTTCTTGCAGGCTACACTTCTTGCAGGCTACACTTCTTGCAGCTACACTTCTTGCAGGCTACACTTCTTGCAGCTACACTTCTTGCAGGCTACACTTGCAGGCTACACTTCTTGCAGGCTACACTTCTTGCAGGCTACACTTCTTGCAGGCTACACTTCTTGCAGGCTACACTTCTTGCAGGCTACACTTCTTGCAGGCTACACTTCTTGCAGGCTACACTTCTTGCAGGCTACACTTCTTGCAGGCTACACTTCTTGCAGGCTACACTTCTTGCAGCTACACTTCTTGCAGGCTACACTTCTTGCAGGCTACACTTCTTGCAGGCTACACTTCTTGCAGGCTACACTTGCAGGCTACACTTGCAGGCTACACTACACTTTGCAGGCTACACTTCTTGCAGGCTACACTTCTTGCAGGCTACACTTCTTGCAGGCTACACTTGCAGCTACACTTCTTGCAGGCTACACTTCTTGCAGGCTACACTTCTTGCAGGCTACACTTCTTGCAGGCTACACTTCTTGCAGGCTACACTTCTTGCAGGCTACACTTCTTGCAGGCTACACTTCTTGCAGGCTACACTTCTTGCAGGCTACACTTCTTGCAGGCTACACTTCTTGCAGGCTACACTTCTTGCAGCTACACTTTGCAGGCTACACTTCTTGCAGGCTACACTTCTTGCAGGCTACACTTCTTGCAGGCTACACTTCTTGCAGGCTACACTTCTTGCAGGCTACACTTACACTTGCAGGCTTGCAGGCTACACTTCTTGCAGGCTACACTTCTTGCTAGGCTACAGGCTACACTTGCAGGCTACACTTGCAGGCTACACTTCTTGCAGGCTACACTTCTTGCAGGCTACACTTCTTGGCTACACTTCTTGCAGGCTACACTTCTTGCAGGCTACACTTGCAGGCTACACTTCTTGCAGGCTACACTTCTTGCAGGCTACACTTCTTGCAGGCTACACTTCTTGCAGGCTACACTTCTTGCAGGCTACACTTCTTGCAGGCTACACTTCTTGCAGGCTACACTTCTTGCAGGCTACACTTCTTGCAGGCTACACTTCTTGCAGGCTACACTTCTTGCAGGCTACACTTCTTGCAGGCTACACTTCTTGCAGGCTACACTTCTTGCAGGCTACACTTCTTGCAGGCTACACTTCTTGCAGGCTACACTTCTTGCAGGCTACACTTCTTGCAGGCTACACTTCTTGCAGGCTACACTTCTTGCAGCTACACTTCTGCAGGCTACACTTCTTGCAGGCTACACTTCTTGCAGGCTACACTTCTGCAGGCTACACTTTGCAGGCTACACTTCTTGCAGGCTACACTTCTTGCAGGCTACACTTCTTGCAGGCTACACTTCTTGCAGGCTACACTTCTTGCAGGCTACACTTCTTGCAGGCTACACTTCTTGCAGGCTACACTTCTTGCAGGCTACACTTCTTGCAGGCTACACTTCTTGCAGGCTACACTTCTTGCAGGCTACACTTCTTGCAGGCTACACTTCTTGCAGGCTACACTTCTTGCAGGCTACACTTCTTGCAGGCTACACTTCTTGCAGGCTACACTTCTTGCAGGCTACACTTCTTGCAGGCTACACTTGCAGGCTACACTTCTTGCAGGCTACACTTCTTGCAGGCTACACTTCTTGCAGGCTACACTTCTTGCAGGCTACACTTCTTGCAGGCTACACTTCTTGCAGGCTACACTTCTTGCAGCTACACTTCTTGCAGGCTACACTTCTTGCAGGCTACACTTCTTGCAGGCTACACTTCTTGCAGGCTACACTTCTTGCAGGCTACACTTCTTGCAGGCTACACTTCTTGCAGGCTACACTTCTTGCAGGCTACACTTCTTGCAGGCTACACTTGCAGGCTACACTTGCAGGCTACACTTCTTGCAGGCTACACTTCTTGCAGGCTACACTTCTTGCAGGCTACACTTCTTGCAGGCTACACTTCTTGCAGGCTACACTTCTTGCAGGCTACACTTCTTTGCTACACTTCTTGCAGGCTACACTTCTTGCAGGCTACACTTCTTGCAGGCTACACTTCTTGCAGGCTACACTTCTTGCAGGCTACACTTCTTGCAGGCTACACTTCTTGCAGGCTACACTTCTTGCAGGCTACACTTCTTGCAGGCTACACTTCTTGCAGGCTACACTTCTTGCAGCTACACTTCTTGCAGGCTACACTTCTTGCAGGCTACACTTCTTGCAGGCTACACTTCTTGCAGGCTACACTTCTTGCAGGCTACACTTCTTGCAGGCTACACTTCTTGCAGGCTACACTTCTTGCAGGCTACACTTGCAGGCTACACTTCTGCAGGCTACACTTCTTGCAGCTACACTTGCTACACTTCTTGCAGGCTACACTTCTTGCAGGCTACACTTCTTGCAGGCTACACTTCTTGCAGGCTACACTTCTTGCAGGCTACACTTGCAGGCTACACTTCTTGCAGGCTACACTTCTTGCAGGCTACACTTACACTTGCAGCTACACTTCTTGCAGGCTACACTTCTTGCAGCTACACTTCTTGCAGGCTACACTTCTTGCAGGCTACACTTCTTGCAGGCTACACTTCTTGCAGGCTACACTTCTTGCAGGCTACACTTCTTGCAGGCTACACTTCTTGCAGGCTACTTCTTGCAGGCTACACTTTCTTGCAGGCTACACTTGCAGGCTACACTTCTTGCAGGCTACACTTGCAGGCTACACTTCTTGCAGGCTACACTTCTTGCAGGCTACACTTCTTGCAGGCTACACTTCTTGCAGGCTACACTTCTTGCAGGCTACACTTCTTGCAGGCTACACTTCTTGCAGGCTACACTTCTTGCAGGCTACACTTCTCTTGCAGGCTACACTTCTTGCAGCTACACTTCTTGCAGGCTACACTTCTCGCAGGCTACACTTCTTGCAGGCTACACTTCTTGCAGGCTACACTTCTTGCAGGCTACACTTCTTGCAGGCTACACTTCTTGCAGGCTACACTTCTTGCAGGCTACACTTCTTGCAGGCTACACTTCTTGCAGGCTACACTTCTTGCAGGCTACACTTGCAGGCTACACTTCTTGCAGGCTACACTTCTTGCAGGCTACACTTCTTGCAGGCTACACTTCTTGCAGGCTACACTTCTCGCAGGCTACACTTCTTGCAGGCTACACTTCTTGCAGGCTACACTTCTTGCAGCTACACTTCTCGCAGGCTACACTTCTTGCAGCTACACTTCTTGCAGGCTACACTGCAGGCTACACTTCTTGCAGGCTACACTTCTTGCAGGCTACACTTCTTGCAGGCTACACTTCTTGCAGGCTACACTTCTTGCAGGCTACACTTCTTGCAGGCTACACTTCTTGCAGGCTACACTTCTTGCAGGCTACACTTCTTGCAGGCTACACTTCTTGCAGGCTACACTTCTTGCAGGCTACACTTCTTGCAGGCTACACTTCTTGCAGGCTACACTTCTTGCAGGCTACACTTCTTGCAGGCTACACTTCTTGCAGGCTACACTTCTTGCAGGCTACACTTCTTGGCTACACTTCTTGCAGGCTACACTTCTTGCAGGCTACACTTCTTGCAGGCTACACTTCTTGCAGGCTACACTTCTTGCAGGCTACACTTCTTGCAGGCTACACTTCTTGCAGGCTACACTTCTTGCAGCTACACTTCTTGCAGGCTACACTTCTTGGCTACACTTCTGCAGGCTACACTTCTTGCAGCTACACTTCTTGCAGGCTACACTTCTTGCAGGCTACACTTCTGCAGGCTACACTTCTTGCAGGCTACACTTCTTGCAGGCTACACTTCTTGCAGGCTACACTTCTTGCAGGCTACACTTCTTGCAGGCTACACTTCTTGCAGGCTACACTTCTTGCAGGCTACACTTCTTGCAGGCTACACTTCTTGCAGGCTACACTTCTTGCAGGCTACACTTCTTGCAGGCTACACTTCTTGCAGGCTACACTTCTTGCAGCTACACTTCTGCAGGCTACACTTGCAGCTACACTTCTTGCAGGCTACACTTCTTGCAGGCTACACTTCTTGCAGGCTACACTTCTTGCAGGCTACACTTCTTGCAGGCTACACTTGCAGGCTACACTTCTTGCAGGCTACACTTCTTGCAGGCTACACTTCTTGCAGGCTACACTTCTTGCAGGCTACACTTGCAGGCTACACTTCTTGCAGGCTACACTTCTTGCAGGCTACACTTCTTGCAGGCTACACTTCTTGCAGGCTACACTTCTTGCAGGCTACACTTCTTGCAGGCTACACTTCTTGCAGGCTACACTTCTTGCAGGCTACACTTTTGCAGGCTACACTTGCAGGCTACACTTCTTGCAGGCTACACTTCTTGCAGGCTACACTTCTTGCAGGCTACACTTCTTGCAGGCTACACTTCTTGCAGGCTACACTTCTTGCAGGCTACACTTCTTGCAGGCTACACTTCTTGCAGGCTACACTTCTTGCAGGCTACACTTGCAGGCTACACTTCTTGCAGGCTACACTTCTTGCAGGCTACACTTGCAGGCTACACTTCTTGCAGGCTACACTTCTTGCAGGCTACACTTCTTGCAGGCTACACTTCTTGCAGGCTACACTTCTTGCAGGCTACACTTTGCAGGCTACACTTCTTGCAGCTACACTTCTTGCAGGCTACACTTCTTGCAGGCTACACTTCTTGCAGCTACACTTCTTGCAGGCTACACTTCTTGCAGGCTACACTTCTTGCAGGCTACACTTCTTGCAGGCTACACTTCTTGCAGGCTACACTTCTGCAGGCTACACTTCTTGCAGGCTACACTTCTTGCAGCTACACTTCTTGCAGGCTACACTTCTTGCAGGCTACACTTCTTGCAGGCTACACTTCTTGCAGGCTACACTTCTTGCAGGCTACACTTCTTGCAGGCTACACTTCTTGCAGGCTACACTTCTTGCAGGCTACACTTCTTGCAGGCTACACTTCTTGCAGGCTACACTTCTTGCAGGCTACACTTCTTGCAGCTACACTTGCACTTCTTGCAGGCTACACTTCTTGCAGGCTACACTTCTTGCAGCTACACTTCTTGCAGGCTACACTTCTTGCAGCTACACTTCTTGCAGGCTACACTTCTTGCAGGCTACACTTCTTGCAGGCTACACTTCTTGCAGGCTACACTTCTTGCAGGCTACACTTCTTGCAGCTACACTTCTTGCAGGCTACACTTCTTGCAGGCTACACTTCTTGCAGGCTACACTTCTTGCAGGCTACACTTCTTGCAGGCTACACTTCTTGCAGGCTACACTTCTTGCAGGCTACACTTCTTGCAGGCTACACTTTGCAGGCTACACTTCTTGCAGGCTACACTTCTTGCAGGCTACACTTCTTGCAGGCTACACTTCTTGCAGGCTACACTTCTTGCAGGCTACACTTCTTGCAGGCTACACTTCTTGCAGGCTACACTTCTTGCAGGCTACACTTCTTGCAGGCTACACTTCTTGCAGGCTACACTTCTTGCAGGCTACACTTCTTGCAGGCTACACTTCTTGCAGGCTACACTTCTTGCAGGCTACACTTCTTGCAGGCTACACTTCTTGCAGGCTACACTTCTTGCAGCTACACTTCTTGCAGGCTACACTTCTTGCAGGCTACACTTCTTGCAGGCTACACTTCTTGCAGGCTACACTTCTTGCAGGCTACACTTCTTGCAGGCTACACTTCTTGCAGGCTACACTTCTTGCAGGCTACACTTCTTGCAGGCTACACTTCTTGCAGGCTACACTTCTTGCAGGCTACACTTTGCAGGCTACACTTCTTGCAGGCTACACTTCTTGCAGGCTACACTTCTTGCAGGCTACACTTCTTGCAGGCTACACTTCTGCACACTTCTTGCAGGCTACACTTCTTGCAGGCTACACTTCTTGCAGGCTACACTTCTTGCAGGCTACACTTCTTGCAGGCTACACTGCAGGCTACACTTCTTGCAGGCTACACTTCTTGCAGGCTACACTTCTTGCAGGCTACACTTCTTGCAGGCTACACTTCTGCAGGCTACACTTCTTGCAGGCTACACTTCTTGCAGGCTACACTTCTTGCAGGCTACACTTCTTGCAGGCTACACTTCTTGCAGGCTACACTTCTTGCAGGCTACACTTCTTGCAGGCTGCAGGCTACTTCTTGCAGGCTACACTTCTTGCAGCTACACTTCTTGCAGCTACACTTCTGCAGGCTACACTTCTTGCAGGCTACACTTCTTGCAGGCTACACTTCTTGCAGGCTACACTTCTTGCAGGCTACACTTCTTGCAGGCTACACTTGCAGGCTACACTGCAGGCTACACTTCTTGCAGGCTACACTTCTTGCAGGCTACACTTCTTGCAGGCTACACTTCTTGCAGGCTACACTTCTTGCAGGCTACACTTCTTGCAGGCTACACTTCTTGCAGGCTACACTTCTTGCAGGCTACACTACACTTTGCAGGCTACACTTCTTGCAGGCTACACTTCTTGCAGGCTACACTTCTTGCAGGCTACACTTCTTGCAGGCTACACTTCTTGCAGGCTACACTTCTTGCAGCTACACTTCTTGCAGGCTACACTTCTTGCAGGCTACACTTCTTGCAGGCTACACTTCTTGCAGGCTACACTTCTTGCAGCTACACTTCTTGCAGGCTACACTTCTTGCAGCTACACTTCTTGCAGGCTACACTTCTTGCAGGCTACACTTCTTGCAGGCTACACTTCTTGCAGCTACACTTCTTGCAGGCTACACTTCTTGCAGGCTACACTTCTTGCTACACTTCTTGCAGGCTACACTTCTTGCAGGCTACACTTCTTGCAGCTACACTTCTTGCAGGCTACACTTCTTGCAGCTACACTTCTTGCAGGCTACACTTCTTGCAGGCTACACTTCTTGCAGGCTACACTTCTTGCAGGCTACACTTCTTGCAGCTACACTTCTTGCAGCTACACTTCTTGCAGGCTACACTTCTTGCAGCTACACTTCTTGCAGGCTACACTTCTTGCAGGCTACACTTCTTGCAGGCTACACTTCTTGGCTACACTTCTTGCAGCTACACTTCTTGCAGGCTACACTTCTTGCAGGCTACACTTCTTGCTACACTTCTGCAGGCTACACTTCTTGCAGGCTACACTTCTTGCAGGCTACACTTCTTGCAGGCTACACTTCTTGCAGGCTACACTTCTGCAGGCTACACTTTGCAGGCTACACTTCTGCAGGCTACACTTCTTGCAGGCTACACTTCTTGCAGGCTACACTTCTTGCAGGCTACACTGCAGCTCTTGCAGGCTACACTTGCAGGCTACACTTCTTGCAGGCTACACTTCTTGCAGGCTACACTTCTTGCAGGCTACACTTCTTGCAGGCTACACTTCTTGCTACACTTCTTGCAGGCTACACTTCTTGCAGGCTACACTTCTTGCAGGCTACACTTCTTGCAGGCTACACTTCTTGCAGGCTACACTTCTGCAGGCTACACTTCTTGCAGGCTACACTTCTTGCAGGCTACACTTGCAGGCTACACTTGCAGGCTACACTTCTTGCAGGCTACACTTCTTGCAGGCTACACTTCTTGCAGGCTACACTTCTTGCAGGCTACACTTCTTGCAGGCTACACTTCTTGCAGGCTACACTTCTTGCAGGCTACACTTCTTGCAGGCTACACTTCTTGCAGGCTACACTTCTTGCAGCTACACTTCTTGCAGGCTACACTTCTTGCAGGCTACACTTCTTGCAGCTACACTTCTTGCAGGCTACACTTCTTGCAGCTACACTTCTTGCAGGCTACACTTCTTGCAGCTACACTTCTTGCAGGCTACACTTCTTGCAGCTACACTTCTTGCAGGCTACACTTCTTGCAGGCTACACTTCTTGCAGGCTACACTTCTTGCAGGCTACACTTCTTGCAGGCTACACTTCTTGCAGGCTACACTTCTTGCAGGCTACACTTCTTGCAGCTACACTTCTTGCAGGCTACACTTCTTGCAGGCTACACTTCTTGCAGGCTACACTTCTTGCAGGCTACACTTCTTGCAGGCTACACTTCTTGCAGCTACACTTCTTGCAGGCTACACTTCTTGCAGGCTACACTTCTTGCAGCTACACTTCTTGCAGGCTACACTTCTTGCAGGCTACACTTCTTGCAGCTACACTTCTTGCAGGCTACACTTCTTGCAGCTACACTTCTCTCAGGTTACACTTTTCACAAGCCACACTTCTCGCAGAATACACTTCTCACAAGCAACACTTCTCATAGGCTACATTTCTCGCAGGCTACATTCCATGAATATTTTTCCTTTCTTAAGGCGCATTTGCTTTTCTTTTCTCCATGGTGTATTTGCCGCCTGAGCTTTCATTAGTCTTGAGTACACCGGGGACGCCGCTTGATGATGCACACGTGTGGCTGCTGCTAATTGTTCACCTGAAGCCCTTCGTGGAAATCAATTATATGTATTAGGGAGAGAGAGAGAGAGAGAGAGAGAGAGAGAGAGAGAGAGAGAGAGAGAGAGAGAGAGAGAGAGAGAGGGCAGGAGGAACAGAATATAATGTTTAGTGACGGGCATGTGTCAGGTTATGGGTAAATGGCAAAAAAAAAAGTATGTAGGAATTCAAAGTGTAAATGAAAAAGATAGCGCATGTTAAAAGAAACGATAAGATACAATAATAAATCAGCTTCTCTTTACGTAATAGAAGTTATCCAGGAATTAAAGGAATAAAATAGCAAGGAAATAAAGAAAAAAAAAAAACAGTCCATTTAATCTGCACTCGTTAGAAAAATTAGTGAAAAGAAAACGAGGATTCCAAATAGAGGCAAACTAACTCTACTAACCTACGTCAAAGACAATACCCCGAGCTTTGAGAAGGGGCTTTGTTTCTTCTTTATCGTCTCCGTTGGTGTCTTTCTCTCATCGGTGGCTGACACAAATAGCCCGTACTCCACCTGTCACTGCCACACGCGCCGGGAAACTCATCCACTCCCTCCCTTTCTCTCCCTCTCTCTCCATCCTCTCCACCAACCCCATCACACGCCTGCCTCAGATAAGAAATATAAGAGAATGGAAGAAAAGAATATATAAAAAGCTGAGAAAAATGGAGGAATGCTTAAGGATTTTTTTTCACTTATTTTCGTTTTTTTCTTTTTATCCCTTTCCTTTGTTTTTTTTTTTTTTTTTTTTTTTTTTTGCTTTTGGTGTGTGTGTGGTTCTCTTTAGCCGGACTGTTTTGAGAAGCGTGGACGATTGTTGCAATATTTTCTTCCTCTGAATGAGAAAAAGAAACTCACAGCCACAGTTTTGTGAACATGACAGGGATGTGCTTACTCTCTCTCTCTCTCTCTCTCTCTCTCTCTCTCTCTCTCTCTCTCTCTCTCTCTCTGCAGATTTACACCGAATTGCTCTCTTTATATTTTTGATTAATTAACTCCTTTTCCCGTGTGTGTGTGTGTGTGTGTGTGTGTGTGTGTGTGTGTGTGTGTTTGTCTATCTGAGTGTCTGCGCGTACATAACTCTCTTTCTCAATAATAACGCGAATAACTATGCAATAATACACGTTCACTATTTAAGCCATTCATTCACAAACTTTTCACCGTCAGAACCGCTACGCCAGCCAGCCTTTTGAGTTACGTTTTTCACATTGAAGGCCATAAAATGCGTTAATTAATGCAACAAACAGCCTTGAGCGTCGATTGAAGGTATAAGGTAATCTCTCTCTCTCTCTCTCTCTCTCTCTCTCTCTCTCTCTCTCTCTCTCTCTCTCTTTGGAAATATGAACACAGGTACGCCTCTATGTACTTTATTGGACGCAAGCTTCCTATACAGTGAATACCAGCAATGCCTCACTCTCCTCATTTAAACTGTCAATTTGTCTCGGATTTATTACTTAGCTCCGTTTTGTTGTTGTGTGTGTGTGTGTGTGTGTGTGTGTGTGTGTGTGTGTGGCAGAGAGATACAGAGCATTTTTTTTTTTCTTTTCTTTTTTTATCGTGTGTCGCTTTACAGCCTTTTTTGTTTCATATATATATTTTTCGATTCATTTTGAAGTACAATGAAAGTCCAGTGTGTTATTTTTTTCTTATGTTGTTGTTGTTCCGGAACGTACATTGTTTTCAGAGGTAATAGCCAAACATGCAGTAGTATTACGTATGATGCAAGTATCCATATTGCCTTTTTTTGATATTATGCCCTCACACACACACACACACACACACACACACACACACACACACACACACACCATCATTATCATCCCCAGTTTTTTATAAGGTGAAAAAATACTTTTAATCTACACACACACACACACACACACACACACACACACACACACACACACACACACTCTCTCTCTCTCTCTCTCTCTCTCTCTCTCTCTCTCTCTCTCTCTCTCTCTCTCTCTCTCTCTCTCTCTCTCTCTCTCTCTGTCTGTCTTTTTAAATTTCAAATTCGAAAGAAGCAGAAACGTGAACAACGAGGCAGAAAGGTGGATGAGGACGCGGAGACGATTGGGAGAATTTGAGGTGAGACTAGACTGCGAAGGGACAGAATTGGAGAGGCAGGGAGACACACAAGGGGACACAAGAAGACTCGTAAGGGACATGTAGGGAGTGGAAGAGACAGGTGAGAACGGCGCAAGACGATTAAAAGACAGGAGAAGAGGAGAAGCGTTGAGAAAACTGGAAAGGGATGGAACTGGAAAGGGAAGAAAAAGAGAGGGAAATCAAATGTGGGGGGAAGAGAAGAGAAAGGAGTTCAAAAAAGGAAGGGGATGATAGAAAGCCAGGAGCGGAGAGAGAAATGAAGAAAATGGAAGGAGACTCGAGAGAAAAGGAAAGAAGGTGAAAAGAAATTGCGAAAGGAGAAGTGAGAAAAGAAATTTGTGAAAAGGGAAAAAAACTAGGAAGGAAAGACGTTAGAAGCAGGGAGAGGGAGAAAGAAAGAAGTAAAGGGAACATGAAGAAAGAAGGAAAAGAGTAAAAGGGATTCGAGGAGGGAAAGAAGGAATGAAAGACGTTTAGGAGAGAAGAGAGAAGGGCAGGAAGAGACGGAATGAGGAGTGGAGACAGGAGGGGGTCGGGGAAGGGGTGGGGGGAGTGGGCTCTCGGCAACAGCCTGTAAGTAGTCTATGAATCAGCGTCACGGCCCGTCAGGCGCAGACAAAATCCTAACGTGGACAGTAATGCTGAGTGATGGTGATGGCCGCGGCTCAGGGCGTCCTAAACGGGGTATAAGGGCGGAGAGAGAGAGAGAGAGAGAGAGAGAGAGAGAGAGAGAGAGAGAGAATATAAAGTCGAAGAGAGAAAGAGAATATAAGGGCGGGAAGAGAGAGAGAGAGAGAGAGAGAGAGAGGTCTTATCGTTTCCGTTATTTTTCCCTCCTCTGAAGCAGCAACTGTGATATTGTGTCACTCTTTAATGGATTCCCGCTTCAGGACACACAGTCGAGCCAATATACGTATGTTTGTTGCACATCTTTCACTGGATGGTTCAAATTGTCAAGTATACGTGATCTCGTGCCTGACAATGACTCTGCTCAAGAAGGGATCGATAGGAGGAAGTGAACTGAACTATCATCATTACCTTCATCATCAGGAGCGTCTGTACCTAAACTACAATACGATAAAGGTGTCTTGTTCTTATCTCATGATTGCCTCTCATTCCAACGCCACCACAGCAAAACTCCTCTCCTCTCCCTATCTAGTTATTTATCTACCTCACTTTATTTTCCTCATCTATCAATTTATCAGTACAACAAAACAAATATTAATCCTTTCAGTACTAGGATGTATTTCTACCATGAGTTTTGCGTATTTGTATCAGGTGCGGTCTATGAAGGTCAAAAGGTTAATGGCCAGAGTCGTCACTGTTTTAATCCCACCACATAAGTTTCTGAAGCTGTATAAAATCAAATTAAATTAATAAGGTAATGCATATTGGTACTGAAGGGTTTAATGGTATTTAGATAGATAAACTTCTTAAGAAACAAACCTCAACACAAATAACTAAGATAGAAGAAATGTCAAAACGGAAAATATACCTGCCAGTTATTTATTGCTGGTCTATCATCGTATCTCAGCATCGCGTAGGCAAGAGATCAGCCTGTTGTTGTTATTCCCTAAACTACTTATTAGAACTTCACTGTAACGGGCTGGGATGGCATGGGAAGGAAAAGCTGATTCGCAAAGTCCAAATGAGATACGTCTTAAGGTGCATTATACTCTAAACAAAAGCTATTCGCCCTGCAACAAACTTTTTAGTCTCTGGTTAAAAAGAAAGAAAAAGAAAAGAAAATTGCAGCAGAAGAGATTGGCTTTCCTGAGAAGGTCGCGATACTAACAATATAATTTAGTTCGTTCGTCATCTCTTCATGTTGCGTTGTATGTGGGTAGAATGAGGAGATCCCGGAGATTGTGATGATAAGGTATAGAACGCAGTGCTCTCTCTCTCTCTCTCTCTCTCTCTCTCTCTCTCTCTCTCTCTCTCTCTCTCTCTCTCTCTCTCTCTCTCTCTCTCTCACACACACACACACACACACACACACACACACACACACACACACACACACACACACACACACACACACACACACACACACACACACACACATTCTTTCCACTTCATCCCATACTCCTTTCTCTTCTCCCCAACACAGATTCATTCATTCTTCTCCCTCTCTCCATACACCCTCACTCCTTCAATCTCCCTTCCACACACACTTACTCCTTCCTCTTCTCCCCCCACACACACACCGTTCACTACCACCTCCCTCCACACACTAACACACTCATTCCTTCCACTTCCCCTTCATATACACACAGACTTACTCCCTCCTCTTCTCCTCACACCCCACACACTTACTCCCATCTCCCCCTCACTCACACACACTACTAACCAATACATATCGCGTGTCTTCCTATCTACCAATCAGCCTACCCTCTGATAAGCCTAAGCCGTTAAGCCAAAGCCAGAACTGATTGCAGAAGGACTTGTACTGTAGTGGGGGAAGAATTACTCTTAACGAGGATGGGAAATGTAACGCTGGTGGCCACGTAAACATAATGAAGGAAGGAAGTGAGTGGGTATAAATCAGCAGCATAAATAGCATACTTCCCATTACCAGCGGCCATAATTGCCCCTACCTCTCCTAATGGTTTGTATTAAGGAGCACTTTGTAAGGGACTCGAAGAAGGGCTCTCTCTCTCTCTCTCTCTCTCTCTCTCTCTCTCTCTCTCTCCATACGTGAATTACACAGCAATGTGTTGTTGTTTTTTATGGTGCTCGTTATATAAAGTAGGTTTTTGGATGGTGGATATACTTACACGCACACGCACACACACCGCTCACACACACACACACACACACACACACACACACACACACACACACACATAAGTAGTGTAGTGGTTAGCACGCTCGACTCACAATCGAGAGGGCCGGGTTCGAGTCCCGGTAAGCGGCGAGGCATATGGGCAAACCTCTTAATATGTGGCCCCTGTTCACCTAGCAATAAATAGGTACGGGATGTAACTCGAGGGGTTGTGGCCTCGCTTTCCCGGTGTGTGGAGTGTGTTGTGGTCTCAGTCCTATCTGAAGATCGGTCTATGAGCTCTGAGCTCGCTCCGTAATGGGGAAGACTGTCTGGATGACCAGCAGGCGACCGAGGTGAATTACACACACACACACACACACACACACACACACACACACACACACACACACACACACACACACACACACACACACACAAGTGGTATTTCTTAAGAATATAGAGTGCTTATTATTTATTACTTTTTATTATTAACTTTCTGATCTATAGTAGGTCACCGAGAGAGAGAGAGAGAGAGAGAGAGAGAGAGAGAGAGAGAGAAAATCAAACACACAAGCAGACATATAGAGACATTAAAATAGAGAAGTACAAAGACAGTCAGGCAGAGAGAGAAAGGTAGTTGTATACGGAAATAAAGAGGCAGATGCTCTGACAGACAGACAGACAAAATAGGGAAAGATCAGGAGAACGACCACTACGTATAGCCATCTGATAAGGAAGCAAGTGGAGAAGAAAATATAAACTTGGATTCAGAAGTTGTAGAATATTTTCAGGCATGAATTTTATAAAAAGTTTGGAGCAACACGGATGCAGAAGGGAAAAATTGGAGCCATGAGTGAGTCAGGAGTTCACTTATTTCCGGTACACCTGAGTGGGAAAAAGGGCTTATGCAGACAATCACATAAACAGACAGACGGAAGACAGTTACATAGAAGATTTACCAACGAGCATGTGAGAGAAATAGACGCAAAACTTGCAATTATACGTGAAGTGAAAAGGAACAATTATCTAACTTGTTTTGACACTTAAAGTACATAATGCACTCTGGCGGGAAGGGAAGGCAAGGAAGGAAGGAGGAAGGAAAGTAGGGAAGAAGGTAGGTAGAAAATGAGTGAAGGAGGAAGGGAAGGAAACAGAGAGGAAAGAGGTGAAGATGATCAGATGAAAGAAACAGAAAATGGAAAAAGGAAATAATGAAAAGAAAGAGAGGAAGGAAACAAAGTAGGAAAGGAGAGAGGCAGAAGGAAAGAAAAGAGAAAAGCAAATAGAAAGAAAGGAATAGAAGGAGATAGGGAGGAAACGAGAGAGGAAGGGAGGTAGGAAAGGAGGAAGGGAAGGAGAGGGTGGTGTCAGGGGTGGAGCAGCCGCCTCGTAGCTCGAAGGATGGCATTCTTATCTTCGCGCCTCCAGGAAGGGTTCAATTGGTTTCCGATAGAGATGCTGTTGAACTTTTGTGTCTGATCCTCTCTTGCTCCCCGCCTGTTTTGGCAGCCGTGGGGCATAAGAGAAGGAGAAAGAGAAGGAAGAAGGAAAGATATAGCAAATGTGAATAAAAGTAAAAAGCAAGAAGAGAGTGATGGTGAAACAAGAAGAAGAGTTAGTGGAGGAGGAAGAGGAGGAAGAGAGGGTGACGCAGATGGATAAGTAGGAGGAAGAGGAACTTACGAGGAAAGAGGAGCAGGAGGAGAAAGAGGAAGTAATCGTATAAATATTCCTTAGTTTTTCTTCTTTTCTTCTCTGCTCTCTTCCTCACTCTTAACCCGCACGATTTTTCTCCCATACACGCACGTACACTCATACATCCTTTCCTGAGCAAGTATGTGTGTGTGTGTGTGTGTGTGTGTGTGTGTGTGTGTGTGTGTGTGTGTGTGTGTGTGTGTGTGTGTGTGTGTGTGTGTGTGTGTGTGTGTAATTCAGTGAAGTTTCCACACGTTTCATTTCTCTCAATCTCAATCCACCTTACCTACATCCAACCTCTTTAAACACCCTCTTTCCATCCTCCTTTCCTTCTCCCCCCCCCCTTCCTATCTCCTTTTCTCGTATCCTTGAACCTATTTTCTTCTACTTCTTCCATTGTCTATCTTACCTTTCGTCTTTTTTTTATATCCTTATTTCTGATTCTCATTTTCTTCCTTTCTCCAGCCTACATTCTTTCCCCTGTTTTTAATATATATTTTTCTCTCTCACTAGTTTCATTATCTCCATATCTACCAGAGCCATTCACCTTATCTCTCTCTCTTTTATTCCCCGCTTCTTTTCTCCACCACTTTATCTTCTTCCTTCATTTTCTCTCTTTCCTTCCACAGTCCTTCCTTCCTCCCTTCCCTCCATTTCAATTCTTCCCACGCTTACCATCTTAATCTACCTAACTTTTCACTGAATTTCCTCTTTCCTTCCCCTCGGCTCCCTTCATAGTCTCCTTCTTTCCCTCCCTCCTTCCTTCCCTCCTTCCTTCCCTCCTTCCTGGCGCGCTTCATAACTCGCACTAGTCTTCTTGGCATCGGCGCGAAGGAGAAACGACGGCGTGCGAATCTTTACGCTCCAGATCATCAGCAAATATCGGCGTTCCGACTCCACACAGTTTATTACACCAAGCAGGCAATCCCTCTTCCCTCCCTCCCTCCCTCCCTCCCGCCCGTCTTCCTGCCTCCCCTTCCTCTTCCCCTTCCTCTCCTCTACTTTTTTTTTTCCCTTCCCTTTCCTTTCCTTCCCTTCCCTCTCTCTATCTTACCATCCCAGGCTCTCTTCTTTTATCTTCTCTTCTCTTTTCTTTATTATACTCCTTTCTTCGTCTCTTATTTCTTCATTAACATTTTTTCTTTCTATCCTTTCTTCTCTCCTGGCTCTCCTATCTTCTCTCTAATGCCTCCTCCCTTTCCTTCTCTTCCCTTCTAGCACCTATTCCTATCTCTTCTATTCATCCTTCACCTGTCTTCTCATTTTTTTCTCTTCCTTTCTTCTCTCCTCTTTCTTACCTTTTTCTCTCTCTATCTCCAGAGAGAGAAAGAGAGAGAGACAGATAGACAGAGAGAATAAGAAAGCACATTGTATTTTCATGTATATTTCTTTATTTTTCGAGCACGCGCGCACGCGGTGTGTGTGTGTGTGTGTGTGTGTGTGTGTGTGTGTGTGTGTGTGTGTGTGAGCTTGTCGCGTATTTGCATTATCTCTTTTTCTTTTCATCTTTGTTTTCTCAAGCACTTCCAACTTTGACGGGCATTTGCATCCTAATGTCCTCGTTCTGTCTTTATGAGGAGACCAGTTTCATCCTCCAAACAATGGCCGGCTGTTTTTACCTTTTTTTTTTTTTTTTTTTTTACCCATTTTGTTATTGAAATATTCTCTAAATAAATGTGCATGTCGTCTGAACATTTTGCGCTTTTATCTTTTCTTTTGATTTTGTTGTCATTCATCTCTAATACTGTTATATTTATTTTGCGTCTTCGTTTTTGTCTTTCATCTTTCTCACCCTCATTACTTCCTTTCTCTTATTTTCTTCTTTTTTCAGCTTTTTCCTTTCGTCTATTCTTTTTCTTTCTGACTGTTTTGCTTTTTTTCGTTGTTTTTTCGTTGTTTATTTCTTATGATATTGCATTTATTTTGTTCCTTTGATTCTGTCTTTCATTTTTCTCTCTTTCTTTACTTCCTTTCTCTTTTTTCTTTTTTTTTTCTTCATCTTTTTCCTTTCTCTTATCTCCATCTTTACCCTCCATGTCCTCTCTCCGGCCTTACTTCGGTGGATTTATTTTGAAATTTACAAACCTGCTCCATCGACATTCGCTTTTCTAGTTTCGGAAATTTATCAGCCATCGCATTTGTATCTTGTGAACGCCCGCCTCGCCTCCTTTCCCCTTCCCTGATTTCCCATTAAGCAAGATCATCGCTTCTGATCTGCCAACTTTAAACCAAAGCCTATAATGTTAACCGGGTGGCTTTTTGTTATTGTATTACCGCATCAGTGACCACTAACACATAGTAAAAAAGAAAAATACAGATGTAGAGAGACAAAAATCTTTGGTGAACTGAGGGAAGATCACAGGAGCAAACTAGAGGGAAGGGAGTGAAAGGGAGAGAGGGAGAGAAAGCAAGTGTAGTGTCTCTAGAGTTAGGATAGACGAGAGGGGAAGGGTCACTAGAGGGAAACTCAATAGAGGCCGAGGTCAGCGTGTTGTGTGAATGAAGGGGGCGGCTGCCAGGATGTGTGTCGACAGTAGGGCAGCAGGTGGCGCGGTGACTCATGGCGACGGTAACGAATGCCAAACAGACACAGCAAAGTTCCAGTTCTTGTGAAAGGGGAAAGTGTGTATGTGTGTGTGTGTGTGTGTGTGTGTGTGTGTGTGTGTGTGTGTGTGTGTGTGTGTGTGTGTGTGTGTGTGTGTGTGTTTGTTTGTTTGTGTTTGTGTAGATGCTTACATCCCTTCCTGCAGTGGAAAATATTATGCATTTCGATATCTTCAAACTTCACTAACAATAAAAAAAAAAGTGACTCCAGATTTACACAAGTTTGTTTTGGGGTTGTTGTTTTTTGAGTTAAATTCTCCACCAAAACAATCACCCACTACATCAACACCACCACCACCACCTCCACCATCGCCACCACCACCAACACCAACCAATGGGAAAGTATAACCGACATTTTCTTCCTGCATTTTCTTTCATTTCTCCCAATGTCTAGAGAAATAAGCCGTGGAAAAATATTTGTCCTGCTGCCTCCTTCACTCCCTCGCTATCGGAAGCAGGTGACGCCGTTGCCAAGTAAAGCAGCAGAGGCGGCTAGGAGAAAAGTGTGCCTCAAAGGAAAGTTTAGTGGCAAGGATCTTTTTTTTTTTTTCAAGGTGACTATGATTGGAAACCCGATGGTGTCTTGTCTGCTGCGTGGTGGTAAGGCCTTGTTTGCTGTCCGTCTCTGGATGAGTGGTTCGTGACGTCCTTTGTCGTTCTTTTTTTTTTTTTTTAGTTATTATTCTATCAACCATTATTTGTCGTTCAGCCTTTATTGATTCTTACTACGGATCAGTGTTTGTCGGCCGCGGAGTTTGTTGGGGTGGGGGCGCTGCTGCCTGTTACCGACCTGTTACCGAGGGCTGGCGTTTCTTTGCACGTTATCAGTAAGTTTTCCAAGTAAATTGCAAAAGTGATATCATAAAATAGTAAAAATGGAGAGCCTCAATAACTCCAGCAGTATTCTGTCTGGTCTGATCCTCCCTTTGAAATTTTCTTAAGAATGAAATAATGAATTGTGTAAAGATAGAAAAGGATGAAGACTATCCACGAAGAAATGTAAGACGAAAAGATGAGAGGAAGAAAATCATTCATGCTTTTGTCTGGCTAAAAAAGAGAAAAAACACTGTAAAGCCTCACAGATTGACGTCAAAGATTTAAAGGAGGGGAATTATTGATAGGAGCTATTTTGTCTTTAATATAAACTTGATGCTCTCTCTTTGTATCATAATTCACTCCTTTTTAACACTCAAATACACAAATATACTATTACGTGTTGACGATAAACGTCTTTCATATCATATTTTACAGTTCTTTTTTTTAATTATAGAAGACTACTGTTGATGCCTGATGCATTATGTGTACTCAGCTCTACTAAGGCACACTGTTTCGTTAGTAAAAGTATTTCTCGCTGGCATTATTTTCCTGAGAGCTTTAAGATTCCGTCCTGGCTTGAGGATTTGTGTCAATTATCCCAGTTGTTGTTAGTGTGCTGTAGTTTGTGAAGATTTGCGCCAATTGCTCTGCCCTCTTGCTGCCGGATTTTTTTCTTTTTCTTCTTTTATCCCAAACGTACTCTTGACTTGGTGACCTTTACATCGGAGAGTTTGTTTAGTGATTTCTTCTAATGAGGGCAGGAGAGAAGTGATGTGCTGCAGTATTCCTTAGCCACTGTGTCCTGTGAGAAAAATGGACAAAGAGTTACAAAAGTTCATTTTGTCGGTCTTTTCAAAACGTGAGGAACTCTGAATATTCTTTAGTTTCTGTTCTCTTTTGTTATATAGGTTGTTGTGGAGTTCCTGGTATGATTTACTTGCTGTGTTTCATTTGTAACTTTAAAGAATTGTAAAATCTCTCTCTCTCTCTCTCTCTCTCTCTCTCTCTCTCTCTCTCTCTCTCTCTCTCTCTCTCTCTCTCTCTCTCTCTCTCTCTCTCTCTCTCTCTCTCTCTCTCTCTCTCTCTCTCTCTCTCTCTCTCTCTCTCTCTCTCATTAAAGCTACAGCAACAGACAACTACAGCGACATGTATATATCATACTGGGTACAAAGAATATGAAAAATCGTAGTGATTAAACTGCAGTGCTTTGTTCTTTTCAGCCTTTTTTTCTCTCTCTGTCCGAGTAACATTTTATAGTTATTTTCAGAACCCTTGGCGATTAACTGAAAGGCCGGGAAATTAGTGAGGTACGAGAGTATGTCGAGGGTTAATACACAAACAGATCAGGAGGTGGATAGATTGATGCACCGGTGGATAGATCAATAGATAGTTGAGTGTAGAAAGATGAGTAGGGATGTGGTAAAGTTGATGGATTGATATTTGTTTGATTGATATATTGAAAGATAGAATGAGATAGATAGATAAATGTGCTGATATAAATAGATAGATAGATACACCGGTGGATAGATGAATAGGTAGTGGGATTGAGTATAGAACAATGAGTAGGGATGTGATGATAAAGATGATGGATTGGAGTTTAATTGATTGATATATTGAAAGGTAGAACGCGATAGATAGATAAATGTGTTGATAGACAAATAAATAGATAGATTGATAGATGTACTAGTGGATAGATGAATAAGTAGTGGGTTGAGTATAGAGAGTACAGAGAGTACGGATGTGATGATAAATTTGATGGATTAGAACACGATTGATTGATATATTGAGAGGTAGAATTAGATAGATAAATAAATGTGTAGATAGATAGATAAATAGACCTGCACTGTTACATTTGGTTTGACGGAGGAACTGTTTGATAGAGAAACAAAGAGATAAATAGAAACATGAATAGATAGATATATGAGTAAGTAGATATGCATAGATGTGCCTGTGAATATATAACTAGCAAAATAAAGAAATGGCATATATGTATACATTGAAAGATATGATAACGATGCTTTATAAATAGATAGATACATAGATAAAACTTATATCTGTAGGGATAGACAGGTAATAAACTATAAAGACAGAAATATATAGAAATAAACACCTTATCTATTACCAAAATGTAAACATCATTTCAGTGGATCAAACAAATGCGTGAATCTTTTGGGATAACTTTTTTTACTTAACTTTTCGCCATAAACATTATCAAATGGCTGAGCTTTCCTTCCCCCTTCAGCAAACGCGCCTCTTTCCCTCCACCGCCTGACAACACAGCGCTTAAACCAATTGTCTCAAATCCCATTAACCCCATTAAGGCAGGTAATCGCCCCGGGTGTGAAATTAAGTTGCTCGTCCCTCACAGCAAATACTCGGTTCCATCCTCACCTCCAGTACCACCACCACCACTACCATCACCATCACCATCACCATCACCACCGCCACCACTACCACCATACACCTTTACCTTCGTAAGTGGGAAAATGAGAAAAAGTAAGAGCATAGGTATTACTTTATTTCCAGATTGTTAAAAGTAAGTAATGGATAGAAGTGAGATTTAATGGTGCAGTGCTGCTTTGTGTACGGTAATTTATGGGCTTATCACAGTCTACTTACCTTATGAACAACAACCACCATCACAGCTACCACCACCACAACTACCACTACCACCACCAACACTCCTACCACCATCACTGCACACTACTTACCCTAAATTTGAGAAATCACCACCACAACTACCACCACCACTACCACCACCACAACTTCCACCACCATTACCACCACCACCAGTGCACACTACTTACACTATTTACATCACATTACCATCATAATTAGGTCTTAAGTAATGGCGTTGTTTTGTTTTTAACTTTGTATAGGTCAGTTTCCTGTTTCATTTTTTTTCACTGCCACCACACACATCCACACTCTTCCTACGCTTCAGTCACAGCAAACCACCACCATCACTCTACCAGCAAGAATTAACACCGTCTCTAAGAATAATAAAGCTTAACATTCACCTTTTGTTTTTATATTGTTCCTGGTTTTGTCCATTACTGTTGTTATTATAGTCCAGTGAAATCAGAGCCTACCAAGAGCCCGGATATTGCTGCTTTAAATCCCTTTTGATCCCTCGTGAACACCGCCACTATCATCACCACCAACGCCACATAGCGCAATACAACCGTGATTTTTTTTTTTCACCGCTACTTTTGTATTTTGTTACCATCCAAAGTGCTGCTAGAGGTATTTGCATGGGAGTACGAAAATAAAAGGATATTCTGAGGTTTTTAGTAATATTTAGACTTCCATGTTGTTCATTAGATTTTACTACAAAAATTAAGATTAGTGTCTAAAAACAGTTATAGAAAATCATGAGAGAAATCAATTTTTCCCATCCACCATTACACTGATATCCTGGACCTTTCTGTCTCTTCTTACACGTCTAGCCTTTCCTATGACATGAATTCTTTCGAAGCTGAGGTATCAAGAAGATTGCTCACTGCTGGTTAATCCTTTTGGCACTACTCTTATGGGGAACTATTAGTCTATCACCTTCAGTATTTCTTTTTTATCTTTTCGTAATCCCTGGCATGACGTCTGCATTGGAAAACTGTGAAATCATTTGAAAAGAATAGACATACACATCACGATCATGAACAACATAACAACATAGAGTAACAAAATGCAGGACAACACAGTTCAATATAACGAGTAATACAACAGTCTCGTCTTCCGGTGTCCTGTCCTGCCACGCCTGACACGCACGTTATTGCCACAGCGAACACAACCGTGGAAAACAAGACACTGGAGATGACAGCCACCGCCACGCCTGATATTTGCGAAAGTAAATAATATTCTGCTCCATCGCACGAACACCTTCATTTGTACCAAGAAAGAGAGAGAGAGAGAGAGAGAGAGAGAGAGAGAGAGAGAGAGAGAGAGAGAGAGAGATTCAGTGTAAATAAGTCTTAAAAACAAGTGAATGCTAAAAAAAAGAAGAGATTGTCCATTAAAATCTCAGCTCTTATCAAAACTAGAATTTAATGTTGTTGGTGTGATAGAAACATTGGTAGACGACAACATCCACAACAACAACAACAAAAAGGACAGTAAGAGCAATGGCATCATCATAACAATTGTAACCAAAACAACTCTAAACATTTTATTATAAATTCTAGCGTTTTTATACCTGTTGTGGACGAACATATTCATTTACCAACTTAAAACAATCAACAGTGGGGATATTGTCCTTGTTTATTCAGCGCAGCGTGCCGACTCACGCCCACAGGAGCAGGTCTGGCCGCTGCAACTCGTGTATGACTTACCAGTGTTATATAATTCACACTCCCACAGCCTCCCTTTGCCGGTGTGCTTACTTAGTGATGTGGAATTCTGTCCTGCAGGAAACCACGGAGAGAGAGAGAGAGAGAGAGAGAGAGAGAGAGAGAGAGAGAGAGATTCTTTCCTTCCTTTCCTTCCTCTTACCTTTCATTATGTTTATCTTTTTATGTTCCTTCCTATAATCCTCTCTCACTTCTTTTTTGTTTTATTAGTTTCGTAGCTATTACAGACACGATATAATTTTACCTGACTATCTTTTCTTTTATTGTGTGTGTATAGCCTCTCTCTTCTCAGCAGCGATAAATATCTTGCTGCCCTCTGCTGTTTTCACGCAAACTGCTATCCTGACTGTCCTGATATTGCTAAATGTATACTTCCCCTCCTTCCGTGACTTCGCTGCAAAGGAGGTTTTATTTTATATCTCCTTTTTTCTCCCTTTAATGCTACAGTAAACCAATATTCACAGTCCTTCATCTCATTCATCTTTTTTACAGGTACACTCTGGAATTCCTTACCTGTTTTTTGTATTTCCTTCTTCTTGCGACTTGTTTTTTTTTTTTTTTTTTTTTTTTTTTAAGAGGAAGGTCTCAAGACACTTATCAAATTCTACCTGAGCTTTTCGGCTTTTCTTTAGGGACTGGTGCCTCTGCGGAGCTTTTTCTTATGTACATTTGTGTTGCCTTTGACAAGTGTCCCTCGCAGATGAAAAACTAAAAACGTCTTATGAGATTCAAAGGAGATTTTAAGAAATTTTTGGACTTTTGACAACAACCAGTAACTCTGCTTTAATCTCTGTGCACACGAAGGCGAATGGTCAGAGAGGACGTGGGCGGGCAAGGCAGGCAGGCTCAGTGACAATCGTGCACCGTCCCCTCTCCCATTCCTCGCCCACCTTAAGTACCTCAGCGGGGGCATTTTACAGCCATAACGGGACGACTAACTGCCTACTCCTCACACTGCTACTCTCGTCTGTTCCGCTTTCCCGCCTCCGTCTCTCTCTCTCTCCTCCTTCTCGCCCTCCTTTTCCTTCTCTTCCTGTTCCTCTTTCTTTCCTCCTACTCGTCTTCAATCTCGTTTTCCTTGACGTCTTTATTCTGCAATTTGTTTTTCTTTTCTTATTTTTTGTCCTTTTCCTTTTACTAATCTAATTCAGTTTTCTTCCTTGTAATTCTCGATTTACTCATCCTCATTTCTCTCTCTCTCTCTCTCTCTCTCTCTCTCTCTCTCTCTCTCTCTCTCTCTCTCTCTCTCTCTCTCTCTCTCTCTCTCTCTCTCTCTCTCTCTCTCTCTCTCTCTCTCTCTCTCTCTCTCTCTCTCTCTTTGGGTTCAAGTGAGGTCTTCTCGTGCAAGAGAGAGAGAGAGAGAGAGAGAGAGACGGATTTTCTATTAATAATCTGTTAGAAATGTCATATTTTTCACCTTCTCCTTTTATTTGATATTGAGTGGCTAACGTAAAACCATTTTGCAAATACACACACACACACACACACACACACACACACACACACACACACACACACACACACACACACACACACACACACACACACACACACACACACACACACACACACACACACACACTGGCAGACAGACGGAAATGAACAAAACCAGGGCAATTATAAGAGAAAAAAAGCGAGAGAAAGGGAAAAGGAAAGGGAACGAACGTAAAGGTTAATTATACAGTGCAATCGGTTTCACTCTTTCGGGATTCGTCGTTCTTTGCTCTCCGAAATTGCGTCTTCTATTTTCGGCCGCCCTGAAAGACGAAAGGAAGAACGGGAAATGAAAAACGGACCAACGCGACAAGACAGGACAAGAAAAAAAATGTTGTGTTTACAAGAGCAATTTTTGGGCACGGCACTTTCTCCTTCTTCTTCTATTTAGAGTGTTTCTTTTTTCTTTCCCTCATTTTCCCTCTCTCTCCCTTTTCTTTTCTCATCACTGTTTCCACCTCCTCCTCCTCCTCCTCTTCCTCCTCCTCTTCTTCCTCCTCTGTCGGCAAGGACACTACTGCTGTGTCTTCAGGAGTTGAGGCGAAGAAGAAAAACCTAAACATGCATTGGTGTCTTAGAAATATCACACTTAAAGATTTGCAAAGATGGCTCTGAAAACACTGTATTGTGGAGGAACGAAGGAGAGAGAGAGAGAGAGAGAGAGAGAGAGAGAGAGAGAGAGAGAGAGAGAGAGAGAGAGAGAGAGAGAGAGAGAGAGAGAGAGAGAGAGAGAGAGAGAGAGAGAGAGAGAGAGACCTTTGACTACATTTTGGGTACAGTTTCTACGTGAATGGATTATTAGAAGCACTGAAAAGAACTCGATGTGGTTGTGAAGTATTGAGGGACGAGAGAAAATTTAATCTCATATACCCTTTGGACTTTTATATGCGAGGTTTCTATGTACATGGATTAAGTGTGTGTGTTTTTATTTCCCCTGACAGGTGGAAAGGACGGCAATGTCTTTATCAATTAAGGTACAGCGTGTGAGAGCTTTACCTGTTTTTTTTATTCTTTATTTTTCTTCATTTGCTACCTTCTCTTTATCTCCGTCTTCATCATTAACTTTTTGATTCTCTTCATTGTTGTTGGTTCGTGTCTTCTATTTTTCATCTTGTTTTAATGCATGTTTTTTTTTCGTATTTCTTTTTTATATTTTTTTTCTTTTCATTCTTCTTCCTCCTCCTCCTCCTCCTACTCTTTCTCCTCCTTTTTCCTCATCTTTCTCCTCTAACTTTAGCTCTTCTTCTTTCTTTGTTTCCTGATTATTCTTTTGTTTCCTTCGCTTGCTTTTCTCCTTTGTCTCCTGATTCCCTCTCCTTCTCCTCCTCTTCTTCCTCCTCCTCCTCCTCCTCCTCCTCCTCCTCCTCCTCCTCCTCCTCCTCCTCCTCCTCCTCCTCTTAACGTCCACTAATGACAACGTGATATAATTGTAGCTCGAGAAATTTTGTTTTCCTCTTTGTTGCAAACGTAATTGTGTTTCTCCTTTTATTATCTACAAACTTTTCCTCGGAGTGACCTCGTTTCCGTGGCACAACAGTGTTATCATCATTATTATTACTATTGTTGGCGTTGCTGCTGGTGTTGTTGTTGTTCTTGTAATTGATGTTGTTAGTGATGCAATTAACCCCCTCAGTACCATGATGTGTTTTTACTTAGAGTTTTAGATGTGGTTAGACGATTTCATTTACATTAACAAGGGTCTATGGAGGTCAGAAGATTAATGGCCCAAGTCTTCACTATTTTAATCCCCCCACATGAGTTTCTGAAACTGTATAAAATCACCAAATAGTAAGCAGAAAAAAATATGAAAGCGATGGTGTTGTCAATGTTGTGGCTTTCTTTATTTATTGTTAGTTTTTTTTCTTGATGGTGATGGTGTTGTTCTTGTTGTTATCTTAGTGTTATTTTCTATACTAGAAATACGTGCACTCGCTTTTCCTTCTCTTCATTTTTCAGGTAATTAATTGTCGTGGCTACAAACGCTGCACTGAGGGAAATACAATAGTTTCTTATTTAAAATTCAATTGCGTATTCTTGCTTCTATGTAAGGCTATTTCATCGCGCATATTTGTGGTATCTGTATTCTCTCTCTCTCTCTCTCTCTCTCTCTCTCTCTCTCTCTCTCTCTCTCTCTCTCTCTCTCTCTCTCTCTCTCTCTCTCTCTCTCTCTCTCTCTCTCTCTCTCTCTCTCTCTCTCTCTCTCTCTCTCTCTCTCTCTCTCTCTCTCTCACACACACACACACACACACACAGCTTGGGAATCCTAAAAATGGCAGGTTATTTTCCTCCTCCTACCTCTCCCTTCTTTCTTTCCTTCCTCCCTCCCTCCCTCCCTCCCTTCTATCCCTTCCTCCTTCCCTCCCTCCCTCCACCTCCTCTCCCTCCTTCCCCGTCTGTAGGCATGTCCACTTTTCATTGGGTTCAATTAGATTATCGCAGTGTTCCATCGCGAATTAAGTGTGTTTTTCATTAATTTATTACGAGTCATAGTGGGATTCTCGTTTTCGGCGTGACAGGCCAAGCTAATTACCACACGCGGGGAAAAAGTGTGTGCGTGAGAGAGAGAGAGAGAGAGAGAGAGAGAGAGAGAGAGAGAGAGAGAGTACTTTTAATTTAATTCATTCATTTGTGAGTCTGACATATTATTAAGCTAGTATATCAAATGCATATTTTTTTTCTGCTCACTATTAATTTTTCCTAGTACCTCTCTCTCTCTCTCTCTCTCTCTCTCTCTCTCTCTCTCTCTCTCTCTCTCTCTCTCTCTCTCTCGCTGG
>NC_059304.1:13088892-13128892 GCF_017591435.1 Portunus trituberculatus
TCTCTCTCTCTCTCTCTCTCTCTCTCTCTCTCTCTCTCTCTCTCTCTCTCTCTCTCTCTCTTTGTGCGTCTGTGTACCCTGGAAGAGTCAAATTGCTATTCACAAACCGAAGTCAGTGCCAGTTCGTGTCGGATAAAGGATGCCGCCACTGCCTCCTGAATACACAAATGCTCCCTCCGTTAGTCCGAAACCGTGCGAAGGGAAAAAAAATATTGACTTCCATCCACCACCACCACCACCACCACCACCAAGAACGGCATACGCTAACGGTGGTCGATCTTTTCTCAGCCTCCCCCCCTTTAAGCACGCCACACTTGCTTCACTCCTGCGAGTTTAATGTGTTGAGTTAATGTACTGCAATCTTCCCTCAGACTCCTCCATTATTCCGCACTGGAAGAAGAAAGATAAAAGTTTGAAAGGTAAAAAGAGAGAGAGAGAGAGAGAGAGAGAGAGAGAGAGAAATAGGTTTGAACTTTATTAGACTAACTTACACATTTTCTCTCTCTCTCTCTCTCTCTCTCTCTCTCTCTCTCTCTCTCTCTCTCTCTCTCTCTCTCTCTCTCTCTCTCTTAATCAACCTTTTTTTCTCACTCGTACATCAGAACCAGATTCCAATATCAGGTTTAGGATTAATGGATTTATTTTTCAACACTCCATACTCTTTTCTTCCTCTCTCTCTCTCTCTCTCTCTCTCTCTCTCTCTCTCTCTCTCTCTCTCTCTCTCTCTCTCTCTCTCTCTCTCTCTTACACTTGTTTTTATTTTTTTTCTTCATGTGTCTCACCCATTTTTTTTAAGCTCTCGTATATATTTCTCCTAATTTTTCTCTCGTATCCTTTTTATTCTTTTTTTTTTATCTGCCTTTCCTTTCTCAGTGTGTGTTTCGTTTCCATTTCTGTGTTTTGGGTATATTTCACATTATTTTTCTTCATTTGTCTCGTGGATCTTTTGTACTGCGTGTATATTTTCATTTTCTTTTTAAATCTATGTTTTTCTTTTACCATCTGTATTCGCAGATCTTTGAAAATGATGAAGTAATGAAGTGTGTTATTCGTTTATCATTTTTTTAATACAATGAAGTGTGGCATCCATGAATCAAGTCTCATCTGGAATTAAGACTAGAAAGAAAGCTAAAATAGATGAGGAACTGGAAGAGGAAGTAAAAGAGAAGGAGAAGGAGGAGGAGGAGGAGGAGGAGGAGGAAGAAGAAGAGGGTTGAGGTTTGGGAGCAAGACTAAGAGATAAAACACAAAAGACACAAAAATATAAAGGCGTGTCTGTAGAAGGAATTTATGGCAGGAAGCGAGAATTGAGGGCATGAGGTCAGGGTAAGAGGAGGCTGGTAATACAAGGGTAAGAGTGTGTGGTGAGAGAATACAGCAAAACATGCAGGGAAAATTGATATATATTCCATTTGAGATGAAAACAAAGAGAGCAAGTAGATGTGTTTGGAAATCTCCTTTTACGATAGCTTAGGGAAGAAAAAGGACGGTATGAAATATCTATTAGCTGAGAGTGTGCTTAAATTGAAAGGGAAAGGAGAAATTGATAAAAGCTTGTGGTAATCAGTAATCCAAATGCTGTTATTCTTTCTCCACTTACTCTTTCTCTTTCTATTCTTCCTCTTCCACCTACACCTCTTCCTCCACCTCCTCCTTCTCTTCTTCCTTGTCGTCCTCCTCCTCCTTCACCTCTTTCTTCTCCTCCTTCTCCTACTCCTCCTCCTCCTCCTCCTCCTCCTCCTCCTCCTCCTCCTCCTCCTCCTTCTTCTCCTCCTCCTTCTCCTTCACCTCCTTCTTCACCTCCTCCTCCTCCTTCCTCCTCCTCCTCCTCCTCCTCCTCCTCCTCCTCCTCCTCCTCCTCCTCCTCCTCCTCCTCCTCTCCTCCTCCTCCTCTTCTTCCTCCTCCTCCTCCTCCTCCTCCTCCTCCTCCTCCTCCTCCTCCTCCTCCTCCTCCTCCTCCTCCTCCTCTCTCTCTCTCTCTCTCTCTCTCTCTCTCTCTCTCTCTCTCTCTCTCTCTCTCTCTCTCTCTCTCTCTCTCTCTCTCTCTCTCTCTCTCTCTCTCTCTCTCTCTCTCTCTCTCTCTCTCTCTCTCTCTCTCTCTCTCTCTCTCTCTCTCTCTCTCTCTCTCTCTCTCTCTCTCTCTCTCTCTCTCTCTCTCTCTCTCTCTCTCTCTCTCTCTCTCTCTCTCTCTCTCTCTCTCTCTCTCTCTCTCTCTCATGTCCTTCCTTCATTCATATTCATTTCGTTTCATTTATTAATCTACTTTTTTCCAGTTTTTCATTCTTGGTCTTCTGTCAAATTCATGCTTATTATATTCTTCCCAAAGTCCTTCCATCTCCTACCATGCCCTTCATTTCTCTCAAGAGCTTTACAATGAAATTTTAGATCCTGGAGCTCCCTAAGTCATCATGTTTTTATTGCGAGAGTTGCAGTTTTGACTTACTGTACTACGCAACACGGAAAGAAATTATGGAACATTAATTAATAGCCATATAAAAAGAGAACTCGTATGAGGATCAAAAGAACCGCAAAAATTGAAATTTCGAGAGAATAAAAAATTACCACGTTTATTTTTATCAATCATAGCATTTCATTTTTCCGTTTCGAGGAAAATAAATTATTGAAAAGAAACCTTACCAGTGTATTAGGAATTAGTAAGGAAGAGTAGATTACATTTGGACAGAAAATAAAAAATTGAAAATTTGAGCCAATCATCACCAAGGGGAAAAGGATTATTAGGGAAAATAACATGATACCTGATGAGAGAGAGAGAGAGAGAGAGAGAGAGAGAGAGAGAGAGAGAGAGAGAGAGACTATAAATGAGGTCAATAGCCGATAAAGCAATGAAAACTTAAAAATTCACTGTTTGAATCAAGAGGGAGAAAGAGAAAATGCCCAATAAATTAATCAGAATGAGAGCGATGGACGAAATATGAAACGTGACCCACAAAATATGAAGGAATGATCAGAAAAAAAATACGCTAACTTAGAGGAAATTTATCAAACTTTCTGAAGAGCCATAAGAAAGTTGGGAGAAAAGTTAAAAAAGGAGAAAAGAAGAAAAGAAGAGAGAATATTTGCAATAAAAATAAACATAAAAATAGAGATAGAGAGAGAAAGAGATGAAAACATATAACAGATGAAGAATCCAGGTGGAAAAAGAGAAGAGGGAGAGAAAATAACGATAGAATAGAGAAATAAATCTACCTGAGGGTGTGACTAGAGGAGAGGAGAGGAGAGGAGAGGAAATCAAAGATGAATGGAGAGGGAGAGGCAGGAAGGGAATAGAGTAGGAATAGGAAATCATGCAAATATACTGTGCATAGAGAGAGAGAGAGAGAGAGAGAGAGAGAGAGAGAGAGAGAGAGAGAGAGAGAGAGAGAGAGAGAGAGAGAATGAAGATTGAAATGAATAGAAAAGTTTGCGCATATACCACGAAAAGTTGAATTTCTCCCTTGGATATATATATAAAGAAGAATAAAACAAATGAATAGATAGAGATGGAACAAAGGAAAGCAAGATAAGGGGAAGGAAAGCAAGTTAGTGGGCTACATGAATACTGAGAGAGAGAGAGAGAGAGAGAGAGAGAGAGAGAGAGGGGGCATATAAACAGACAAACAGACACAGACAGAGATACAGACGCAGACGAACACAAACACAAAGAGGCAAATAGACAGACAAACAGACAGACATAGAGACATACAGACAGACACACTGACTGAAGCACAGGCACAGATAAGCACAGACACAGACAGACATTACCAAAGTTATTAGGTAATGAATCTTGATTTTTTTTTTTTTTTGCTGAAGGACACACACACACACACACACACACACACACACACACACACACACGGAAGTAACCCAAATCCCATGCAGTAAAAGGAATTGTCACGCTGTTGATTGTTTATGTATACGCGCTGTGTGTGTGTGTGTGTGTGTGTGTGTGTGTGTGTGTGTGTGTGTGTGTGTGTGTGTGTGTGTGTGTGTGTGTGTGTGTGTGTGTGTGTGTGTGTGTGTGTGTATGTGTAATCTCGTCAAGCTTAAGTTATAATTACTCTGTGGGGCAAAACTTAAAAGCTCGAGTGTGAAAAGGTTTCTGAGAAGTTTCCTCTTTGATATTGAGATGTTTGAATGTGTAGCGATGGTGCGTTAAGCCAGAGAGAGAGAGGACCAGAAAGAAACCCCGGAATCCTCGCATAAAACGCCTCTTAATTCATCCCTGCTGTCGGCGTTCACTAAGCCTTTTAAGTGAAAAAATAAAAAATCTAAAGAAAAGTTGAATTTTATTTTTTGCTTCTGCCGATTCCGACGCTGCATTTTCTCTTTTCTTTTCATTTTTTACTCTTATTTTTACGAAGTCTTTGACGTTGGAATATCCTGAAGATCTTTTTTCTGTATTTTTTTCTCTCTATATATATATAAAAAGATATATTAAAAAGAAATGAAAAGCGAAAAGAAAAATCAGTAAACGCTTTATATTTTTTCCACTTTTTTTCCTCACCTTTGAATATTTTTTCTTTTATTTTTTGTAAGTACCAGACAAGGTAGTACTATTTTTTCCACTCTGGTGTTGCGGGGGTGTAAGCAGCCAGGCTTTCACCAAACTTCTCTCTGATGCTCTAACGTGAGATGCATCGCTTGAGCTTAATAGTGGAAGTGATGGTGGTGGTGCTGGTGCTGGCGGTGGTGGTAGTGGTAGTGGTGGTGGTGGTGGTGGTGGTGATGGTGGTAGTGGTGGTGGTTGTATTCTGCGGCGTCAGAAACAGCAGACGCCGCCTCTACCCTCCAGTCCACTTAACACAAGCCTCCACTCAACTCCACCGTCATCAGAGAGAGAGAGAGAGAGAGAGAGAGAGAGAGAGAGAGAGAGAGAGAGAGAGAAAGCCCTCTTATTCATCAGCTGAAGGGTAAAAATGTGCATGATTCCTAAACCCAAAATCACTATCATGATTATTATTACTATTATTATTATTATCATTAGTAGTAGTAGTAGTAGTAGTAGTAGTAGTAGTAGTAGTAGTAGTAGTAATAGTAGTAGTAATAATAATAATAATAATAATAATAATAATAATAATAATAATAATAATAATAATGGTGATAATGAAAATAATAATGTTTCTCTTTTCAGTTCCATTATAATCTCCTGGAGTAGCAGGAAGGTGACGCCACTTTGAGCCTCTTTCATTACTAAAAGAAAATAAATGAATAAGTAAATAAAATAGAATAGGAAAGAAAATAAGGAAGTGGTAGCCATCACCTTTCAGCGGCGCCCAGAGGCAAGCCACTCGGAGGAGGAGGAGGAGGAGGAGAAGGATTAGGAGGAGGAGGGGTGAGAAGAGTGGAAGGGGAAAGCTGAAGAGGAAAAGAAAAGAAAACTTACAAAGGGAGGGATGGAAGGAAAGAGAGAGAAGGAATAGTAGGGAGGGAGAGAGGAACAAAGGAGGGAAAGGTGCACGAGTCTCTCTCTCCCTCTTTTTTTCCCAAACGTTCTATTTTCACTTTACAACACACCCCCGTCAAAAAAAAAAAAAAAAGACCGAGGGAAGTATTTTATTTCAATGGTGTATATTGGGAATTGCAAAAATCGTCACAATACCACCACCATCACCACCACCACCACCACCACAACCATCTCCACCGCCACCACGTGCTCGGTCACTCCCCAATATACTTTTTTTTTTTTTCCGTCTCTCCCTCTTGGCGCACTTTGAACCACCAATTCCCAGTCGCCCGGTTAGTATTATTTCGTTTCCAGGTGCGTGTGCGTGAGTGCGTCCTGCCATTCCACTCCCATTCACTTCTCACAACCACTCCTTTCCACACGTTTAGTTCGCGGCACCTCTGCCTCATCTACTCCGGGACTCATTCCTGCTTGACTTAACGAGAGGGAACCGACGGATATAGTAAAAGTAGTAGATATAGTAGTAGTAGCAGAGGCAGCAATAGTACTACTACTACTACTAGTAGTAGTAGTAGTAGTAGTAGTAGTAGTAGTAGTAGTAGTAGCAGCAGCAGCAGCAGCAGCAGCAGCAGCAGCAGCAGCAGCAGCAGCAGCAGCAGCAGTAGTAGTAGTAGCAGCAGTAGCAGTAGTAGTAGTAGTAGTAGTAGTAGCAGTAATAGCAGAAGTAGCAGTAGTAGTAGTAGTAGTAGTAGTAGTAGTAGTAGTAGTAGTAGTAGTAGTAGTAGTAGTAGTAGTAGTAGTAGCAGCAGCAGCAGTAGTAGTAGTAGTAGTAGTAGTAGTAGTAGTAGTAGTGGTCGGGACTTCAGGATTACGTTCTTGGCAAGTCGAGGGAGTAGTATTAATAGTAGTACAAGTAATAGAAGTACTAGTAGTAGCCACTATTCCCTTTAAAAGGTTCTTGGCCAATCTATGGGCAATCGGGTAATAGTAGTAGTAATACTAGCAAGCTGTCCCTTCTCTTTATATGGTGTGGGCTTTTCACTGGAATTTACAGACTAAAGAGCATGTTCTCTGCTAGTTGAGGGAAGACCAGCAATAGTAAAATAGTAACAGTAGCAGGCCATCACTTTGAGAGAAGGTCTTCCTAAGAGAGCAGTGAGCTGTTTGCATCGCTCCCCGGCAATCAGAACTTGTTGCTTTATTCATGAAGAGTCTCCGGGTTGGCTGGGTTGCCTGGCTTCCGGTATTTATGCCTCTATCTGTATGCTGTGACTCCGACGGCCTGGCTCTGGCTGTGAGATGGTCCAAGCTCCGCCTCTTGGGATTGGCAGTGTTTCCCCTCACCTCACCTCGCCTCACTGTCCTCTCTTTTTGCTGTACTTTCCCACTCAACTCTTCTCTCACTTCTCTTTTCTGTTATTTTGCACGTCTCTTTTCCCCACCGTTGTCTCCAGTGCTCTACGTTGCTTTCCCTGCATATCATTTTACTCTTACTTCTCTTGTCTTCTTGTCCTGTCATGTTATGTAAGAGCGGCACTGTCTAGCAAAAGAGAAGGAAAAAAGATCCACTGAGCTGCCAGGCCCTAACTAAAACCCAAGAGAATTGTCCAAAATTGCGCAGCGTCTTGATTTATCTCTTACGTAATGTTTAAGTAATTTTTGAGTACTGTTTTATCATGTCCTGTCAAATAATTCACGCATGGCTTCACGTAAAGTCACTTATTCTCTTTCACAATTGTTAGATCCATTCAAAGGGTTAGTTGCCAAAATAAGCGAATATCCCATGGGCTCACGTTTCCATTTCTCACGAGTCATTATTCTTTCCGGTGCAGATGAGGAGCGCGGTGAGGTGACAGCCGTAATGGACGATGCTGCTGTAATGGTGTACTTCCTCATCCACTCAGGTAAGTCTCTAGGAATGTTCGTCTCCTTACTACCGCTGTGTTGGACTGTGCTGGTGATTCAATTCCGAGTTATGTATTGAATGTAAGCACTGAATATCGATAGTAGGTAGGTTGTTAGATAAATTAATAGACAGAAACATAAATAGGTGGATTTTTATGTAGATAGGTAAAGAGATAGATGAATTAGAGGATAAGTAAATGGATAGATGGTTTGAAAAATGCATATAGATGGATAACTAAATACTTTTTTTTTTATACCGTGTGTGCTTTTTCACGGGAATTTATGGGCTAAAGGGGATACTTTTGGGGAGGTACCTCCTATTTCAAACCCCATCCGCTAGGAAACCGTTGCCTCGAGTGAGGAAGTCCAACCTACACTCGGACCGTTGAGAGGATTCGAACCCGTGCGCTTGGAGATCCCTCGAAACCCAAAGCACGCATGGTTCCAATGTACCACGGCGGCTCCTAAAATACTTAGATAGACAAATAAAGAAAATAGATAACCACAAAGAAATAAGAGTTCATGAATTTGATTATCGTATTTTCCTACCATATTCTTATCGTTTATTCTTATCGAATTCTTATCGTATATTCTTTAATCATCAAAGAGACCATAATATTTCTTTAACACATAGTAAACATAATAGCTCTCCTTCATTAATCTCCTCAGTATCATGAAGCGTTTCCCTGTTCATTCTGTTTACTATTTACACAGCTTCAGAAACATATGTTGGGATTAGAACAGTGAAAACTCAGGCCATATTCTTTTATCCTCCGTAGACCCTTCCCAATGCAAATTAAAATCAAGGTAAAAATGTGTTGGAGAGGCTAACAAAACTTTGACGAATGTTTACTGATATGTGCGCAACGTAATAAAAGATTTTCGTTATAAATGTGAGGGAAAAGGAGGAGCACCCGTCACATAGTAAATATAACAACTCTCCTTCCTTAAAGAAATTGAAGAATGTTTACAAATATGTGTGCAGCGTGAAAAGATCCTAGTTATAACCGTGAAGGCAAAGGAGGAACACCCGTGGCACTATTCACAGAAACCTTTGAGCCTTCCTGCGCTAACAAGTAAACAGCATTCTCCCTCCATGAAGCGCGCCAGTGATTTATGGTTCAACTCGCTGCTCTCGGTGACTTTAATAGACGGCGAGGTTGTAGTTGTGACACGCTTCCTGGTGCTGCTTGAATAGGCCTCATCATGGAGACATGTAGTTTGTATCCCTGTACGTACCCGTCCCGTGACATTACACTTATACTCCTACATACAGGACTTGAAATATGGTTAAATAGTGGATAGATACAGATATACGTGGGAAAAAAATGTGAAATATACTATGATAGATAGCTATTATGTAAAACCCTCTGATTCCTCTGTTGAAATATGGTTGAATAGTGAATATACAAAACATGCGTGGAAAAAATGTGAAAAGTCCTATGATAGATGAGTATTATGTAAACAAACCCTCTGATTCTCTCTCTCTCTCTCTCTCTCTCTCTCTCTCTCTCTCTCTCTCTCTCTCTCTCTCTCTCTCTCTCTCTCTCAGAAATAATATCAATACGAAGGGAAACAAAAGAAATAAAAGAGACGCATGAGACCATACATATGACTCCAGAGAACAAATTTGAAAGTCGTCATCGTATTTCCTTTCTCATGAAGCGCTCGCGAGACAGGGAAGGAAATGAAGAAAGGAGCGCAGAGTGACACGGGGCCTCCATCAGTATACCCTCCGCCTTCTCATCTTACTCTTACTCTCTCTCCTCTCCTCTCCTCTCCTCTCCTCTCCTCTAAGCTTTGCAGGGAACTAGTTATGAATTTTTATCTGAGGTTTGTAAAAGAAGGAATGAGGAAACAAAGTAGTGGAGGGTTTTCTTGTTGAAGTATAAAGGGACAGGTATTTGTTCAGTTTTTCTTTTTTTTCTATTCTTTCTTCCACCTTCGCCTTCTTTTCTTTCTCCGCCTCTTTCTCCTTCTTTTCCTTCTCCTTCTCTGTGTTCTCCTTTTACTTCTCCTCCTCCTCTTTCTACTCCTCCTTCTCCTCCTCCTCCTCCTCCTCCTCCTCCTCCTCCTCCTCCTCCTCCTCCTCCTCCTCCTCCTCCTCCTCCTCCTCTTTCCCCATCAACATTTCTTCCATCTATCTATGCCTTTTGGTTTCATATATTTTACTACTGCTTCCTCCTCCTCTTCCTCCTCCTTCTTCTCCTACTTCTTCCTTTTCCTCCTCCTGCTTCTGCTAACCCTCTTCCTCCTACCTCACACCATTTCCTCCTCTTCCTTTCGTTAAAACCGCAAACTTATCTACCCTCCTCTTCTTCCTCCTTCTCCTCCTCCTCGTCCTTCTTCTCCTCCTCCTCGCTCCTTGGTCACGTCACCTCCCTGAAGTGCCAAAGCCTCCGTCGCTGCCATCCTCACGTCATTTCAAGTCAGCTGAGGAAGGAAGCAAAACCCTGTTAGCGTGATGGGCCTTGGAGACGACCTCATGCCGGCCCCATCACCCCCATCTATCATTCTCCTGCCCCCTTTTTTACCCTCACATCCCTCCTCTCTCCCACTTCTTCTCCCCTCCCCCTCTGTCTCTCTCTCTCCTTCTTTCTCTCTCTCTCTCCTCCCTTCATCTCCTGCCCGCAATGGAGTGATTCTGCATGCGACGTACGAGAGTATAATTATTCCTGACGTTTTGACTTAGTGACTGCTCGTAAAGGTGAAAACTTGTGTGGGTCGTGAGGTGTTTCAGTTCGTTTTCTATGAATTCTTGTAGTGACTGAGGTATTAGGTGTGTGATTCTACCGATTTCGTGCGATACTGGAGGTATTAGAAGAGTAAACAAAAGAACAAGGAGTCTCACGGGCAAAGTGAGAGCTATTCGTGAAGGAGGAAGTGAAAAATTGTATTACGCAGCGACTTGTTTAGTGAAATGAGAAAGGAAAGAACCAGGTAGAAAAAAACATCATTAATTGGCGGCACATGGACATAATGTGAAAGAAAGCACGTCCTCCTCTTCATGCCTCACCTGATTAGAGGGACACAGGTGAGGCTCTTCCAATTGAGAGGGAAAGAAAAAGCTTCCCGGGACATGTCTTGATGCATTACTATTTCTGAAGTCTCCGGGGGCATATTTTTCCGCCCCGCCTCGACTTCTCCAGTGCTCTCACTTTTCCTTACTTAGCACGAGCCATGTTGTTTTTGATGGTGGTAATGATGGTAGTGGTGATGGTAGGGGTGGTGATGGTGGTGGTGGTGACGTTTTTTTTCTTGTGAGTCTACAAGGTGTGAGAGAGAGAGAGAGAGAGAGAGAGAGAGAGAGAGAGAGAGAGAGAGAGAGAGAGAGAGAGAGAGAGAGAGAGAGAGAGAGAGAGAGAGAGAGATCCACATTTGTACATTTTTTAGTGTATTTTTTGTCAAGTTAACTTTTTATTTTTCTCTCACTATGCTATTTTTTTTTTTTTATCTGATGTTTTCTTTACCTACGTTTTTTTTCATAATTTTCTTTCTTTTTTTCTTGTTTCCTCCCTTGTGTGCCTCATTAAATCATTCATTTCCTCTCCACGTGCCTTGTCCTCTGAAATTCTGCCTTTGTCTCAGCTCAGTCAATTTTCTCTTTGTAAATATTTCTCTCATTTCTCCACGTTATTTTGTGTTTTCTACTGTTTCATTCTTTTCTTTATTTTTTTTTTTTTTTTTATTTCTTTAGTAACATATTCCTTACCTCTCCCATCTCATCTTCATATTTTCATAGGTACGTACAACATATATTCCCTTTCTTATTGCATGTTTCAAACCCTTCTTTCGTTTTCTTTTAACATTTTTCTTACCTGTCATTATTCTTCTCTGCTGGCTCTCTTTTTTAGCACTGTTCCTTCACCCACACGTCTTCCTTCCCTTCTACGCAATTTTCTTTCAACAAGTATATACAACGCATATTCTTTTCCTTATTTCATGTTTCAAAGCCCTTTTCTCCATCTTTTCAGCAATTTCAGCATTTTCGACCTTTTTTTCTTCTTCTTTTAGCAAGCGCACTTTTCTCCCGTTCATATTTCATACTAACCTTTCTTCGTGCCTTCCTTCCAACCTGCTCGCTCAGTTGTAGGCAGCCATTCCTCTTCCTTTCCTCTCCTCCGCCACCACCTTCCTCTGGTGTGATATTGCCCTTCAGTTTCTCTTTACCACTCAGCACGTGCCTTTAGGAATGTTATCTTTCTCCCCGTTCACCAATATCGATTCTCAATCTATTACTCTTCCCTTACATGATAGCCTTTTAGTCTCATCCTGCAAGCTTTCTCGGTCCTCCTCTTCCATCTTTTTCTCCTCTTCTTCTTCTCTTCTCATTCTCCTCTTTCTTCTCTGTCTCTGTATTGTTTTCGTTTTATCTTTTATTGTATTCCAGGGAGGGCAGACTCCAAAAATTACATTGATTGAGGCAAAAGGTTCTCCTGCTACTTGCTTTTTCTTTGTGTTTCTTTGTGTTTTTCCCCTCCTCCTCCTCCTCCTCCTCCTCCTCCTCCTCCTCCTCCTCCTCCTCCTCTTTCTACTTCTCCTTTTCCTCCTCCTCCTCCTCCTCCTCCTCCTCCTCCTCCTCCTCCTCCTCCTCCTCCTCCTCCTCCTCCCTCCCTCCCTCCCTCTCTCGTCCTCCATTGTAAGTAGGATCACGTATCCCTAAAAAAAAACTTCTGTCATATATTATGTTACCCTCCCTTTGCAGCTCTCTAATTTCTCTTTTTTTTGTTTCCACCTTCATTTTATTAGTAGTCTAGAGGAGTCTTGTTTTTTTTTCCCACGATTATAAGTTTTTTTTGTCAGTAAGCTTTCTCTTTTTTTATTTTATTAATTTAAGTTCTTTTCCTATTTCGTATCGACCTGAATGCCTCTCTCCTTATCAATCATTCAGTATTTGTCTCCATAGTGTCTCTCCCCTCTTCTTTTTTTCTCTTTCGTAACACCACGAGTCCCTCTTCTCTGCTACTCACAATTACCTCTTCCAGTAAACACCTCTCTCACAGCAACAGATATATACGTCTTTACCTCTATCTCTCTCTCTCTCTCTCTCTCTCTCTCTCTCTCTCTCTCTCTCTCTCTCTCTCTCTCATCATTTATATCACTTCCTCATTTTGTTTTTTTCTCATCCTCACTTTTCTTTCTTTTATCTTTTATCCTCCACTCACTTCTTGTGTTTGTATTTCCATCACATCCTATTTTCTTTTTCGTAATCACTTTGTCCACACTCTCCTCTCTCTCTCTCTCTCTCTCTCTCTCTCTCTCTCTCTCTCTCTCTCTCTCTCTCTCTCTCTCTCTCGATCATCTCTTGTCTATTCTTTCTTTCTTTCTATATATCTTTCTTTATTTATTTGTTCGTTTTCTTTTTTCCTTCGTCCTTTTCTTTTCTTTTCTTTTTTCTTCCTTCATTTTGTTTTGTTTTTCTTTTCTTCCATCTTTTTTTTTCTCCACCTTAGTCTTTACATTTTCCATTTTCTGTATACGCTCCCGCATTCCACTTTTTTCTCCCCATCTCACTCTTAATCCAGCTTTCATCCACATCAGGCATCAGTGTCCCGGTATTATTTTTTTTTCCTTTAAGAAATCTGTATTTTCTCACAAAACCCAGAGACAAACGTTTGAGTTCTACGTTTTATTTTTCTCTTTTTCTATTTTATTTTTCATTTCTCCTTTCCCCATTTGTAAGCGAAGTAGTTTGAGCAGAATTTTTCTCATCTTCAGTTTCCATTTCTTTTTTTTTTTTTTCGTAGATTTAAGTATTATAAACAACTTTTTTTTTTTTTTTGCTATTCCATTTTATTCCATTTATTTATCCTTGCATGTTGATCAGAGAATCTTAAGGTTATAGGCAGAACCATTTCTTCCACATGAAAACACAAGAAGCTTTCCCCTAATGGATAACTTTTGCTGGTACTCCTTCCAACTCTCACATCTATTTTGCTACCAGTGCAAGACCTATCTTTTTTCCACTCTCTACGTACGTATAAGTATAGCGTCTCTAGCTCCTCCCGAGTCTCGCTACTTTTTTTTTATTATTTTCATCTCCCTCATATACCGCTAAAAAAAATCTCCCTTACGTGACCGCTGTATCTTTAGCACTTGCGGATATTTTTTTAGCGAGAAAGACGCGAGGAGATGCAGAGAGGGTATCCTTCTCGTGTTCGCCGGCAAGTAAGAGGATTCATTTTTACTCCTTTTTTTGATGATGGTGATTTTCATTGTCTGCTGGTTTTTTCTCTTCGACCTACAGAGCTTAAGGGTGCGCACGTGTAGTTGTAGTCTATTGTAGTAGTGGTGGTGGTGGTATTGTTGTTTTGAGAATGAAAACCAGAAGGGAATATGAAAAGAAGACGACAAGTAATATTTGAATAAGGAATATAAAGGAGAATATTTGAATAAGGAATATAAAGGAGAGTTTTAAAAGTATGAGAGAGAGAGAGAGAGAGAGAGAGAGAGAGAGAGAGAGAGAGAGTGGAGTACAGGGAAAGTATACCAGAAAGGAAAGCGATAAATATCATTCCTGTGAAACATAGTATATTTTCAACAACCTCCCCTTCCAAGCCTTTGTCACGATTCAGTACAAGATACGTCCATCCCTTCAGCTTATTCACTTAGCATTCTGATCACTTTTCGTAGCAATGATGGGGAAAAAAAAACGTCTCTTCTTTGCTTTTTACTTAGTGCTTTAGTATTCCACAGCCCATGTCTCTCTATGTGCTAAGGAAGATGTTGCTAAGTCTGCTACAAAGGAATATCAGGTTAGTGAAGAAACACCACCACTACCACCACCACCACCACCACCACCAACATCACCACTACCACTAACATCACCACTACCACTAACATCACCAGCTTTACTTCATTAATCGTGCCCAGCCCCTCACACTGCACACCAAAGCCCAAACCAGAAAGGCAAACACTCTCTCTCTCTCTCTCTCTCTCTCTCTCTCTCTCTCTCTCTCTCTCTCTCTCTCTCTCTCTCTCACACCAGTTTTAGCTCTGTTTTTCATTCATGTATAGCTTAAGAAAAACGACAAAGGACAAAAGAAAGATAAAGAAAATAAAAGGTAGACTGATTTTTTTTTCTCCTTTACGTAAACGAACACACGATAGAGAAAGGAAAAAAAAACAAATCGCAATATCAAAGTTAATTAAGACAACTCATTTAATTCTTTAAGTGCATGAAAATTTTGCCTCCTAACTGTGGATTTATTATTAGAATAGTTAATGTATGTATTTATCTATTCACTTGGTCTCGCTTTTCAATTAATTTCTTGCATGAATCAGAAGAAATATAAATACAATGTTTTTCTTTTTATCTTTCTCTCTATTATCACTTGCTTTTTGTGTTATTATTTTTTTTTATGGAAAGAACACGGACGAGTAAAAATTAAGGCACGTAAAAAGTAAGGAATTGCGTCTCTTTGTTGTCTCCAATCGTGCTCCTCCCTCCTCCTTCCGCCTTGCCTGTATCTTTTCTTCTTCTCTGCATTACGATACTTTATACACACACTCTCTCTGCACGCTCAGACTCCTTCTCCTTCTGCCTTCGGGGAAATTATTTGTCGACCATAAAAATTCTTGAGCCGAATTTTTACCAAAGTTGGATGAAAAATGAAAAATGTATATAAAAAAGTGTTTGGGGAGGAATTTTATGCAGTATTAAGTCGTCGTGTGTGTGTGTGTGTGTGTGTGTGTGTGTGTGTGTGTGTGTGTGTGTGTGTGTGTGTGTGTGTGGGTGTGTGTGTGTGTGTTTTCATTTTTAAATAAATCAGATAAATAAACTGCCAATTTTAGACAAATAAGTGAATAAATGAATAGACAAAAGAATGATTAAATATTTTATCTCATTCATTCCTATTATTTTCCTACTTTATGTTTATTTTCTCTCTCTCTCTCTCTCTCTCTCTCTCTCTCTCTCTCTCTCTCTCTCTCTCTCTCTCTCTCTCTCTCTCTCTCTCTCTCTCTCTCTCTCTCTCTCTCTCTCTCTCTCTCTCTCTCTCTCTCTCTCTCTCTCCTTCCATGTCAACCTATCTAGCAAACCTTTTCTCTTTCTTATTCTCACTTCCTTTAATCATTCCTCTTGCCTCTCATTTCTCCTCGTTTCCTTACCTTCCCTTAAGTGCCTTCACCTTCCTGCCTTCCTTTCGTTCGTATCTCTGCTTCCTCTCTCCTTACCGTGGCTCAGTCTGTCTGTCTACCTGCCTTCCCAATCTCAGTCCAAGAGGCTTCTCGACCAACACACGAAATGACTTAGTCTCCCCCTCGCCACCCCTTCCCTGCTCCAAAACAAACGTGCCTGAGAAGAAAATCATTTAGTGTTTGTTTTCCCTTTGTCAGAGAGAGGGGAGAGAGAGATGGGGGGGGAGAGAGAGAGAGAGAGAGAGAGAGAGAGAGAGAGAGAGAGAGAGAGAGAGAATGGGAATTAAAAGAAAAGACAAGTAAGAAAAGAAAGGAAATGCAAATGATTTAGAAAGCAAGACGAATTGAAGAAAGGTGAGAGAGAGAGAGAGAGAGAGAGAGAGAGAGAGAGAGAGAGAGAGAGAGAGAGGAGGAGAAACTACAAGAGGAGTTTTGTGTTGTTTGAGGGAAGTCTCTCTCTCTCTCTCTCTCTCTCTCTCTCTCTCTCTCTCTCTCTCTCTCTCTCTCTCTCTCTCTCTCTCTCTCTCTGGTCAGTGATTGGTGTTTCCCCTTTCTGTTGATTTCCTTTCTTTTTTTTCCTCTTATTTTCCCCTTCCCTCTTCTTTCCTTTGTGTTTGTTTCCTTGTTTGTTTCCTGTTTTGTTTATAGTTTCCTTCGGTTGGTGCAACTTAGTAACTCAAATGTCAGAAAAAAAAAAATGCAAAGTACAAAAATAAATCACAGGAAATTCATTCTTATATTGTCATTACATTTTCTTGACTCTCTCTCTCTCTCTCTCTCTCTCTCTCTCTCTCTCTCTCTCTCTCTCTCTCTCTCACTCAATGGTCAGGAAAGTAAGCACTACATCTTTTTTCTCTCCTGGTGACGGTGTAGCAGAAGTAGGGACACAGAGTCGGCTGGTGGTGAGTCCTGTAGGCAAACCGATGATGTTTACACACACACTCCTCCCTCCCTTCTTATCTCTGGCTGATCCGGGCATTGAGCGAACACGAGAACCTAATTTCCAGCTACCGAGGCAGTGTGGGAGTAGGAAAGTGGTGGGAATGAAAAAAGCTGAAGGGGGAAGAACGATAGTGTGTGTTTTGTGGGAAAGTAGGAGTAGAATGAAGGTGAGAATGGAGGAAAAAGTTAAAGGGAAAAACGATGAGGCAGTGTGGTGAGTAGGAAGGTGCTGGCAATGAAGGAAACTGAGGGGAAAGAACGATCAAGTGTATTTTGAGAGAAAGAGTATAAAGAAGGTGTGCGGAAGAATAAAAAGGGTAAGAATAAAGGAAAAAACGATGAGGAAGAGTGGGAAGTTGGAAGGAGGTGGGACTGAAAGAAGTAGAGAGGAAGAACGACCAATGTGTATTTTGTTGGAAAGAGTAGAAGTAGAGAGAAGGCGAGAATAAAGGAAAGAATTAAAGATAGGAGCAATGAGGATGAGTGCGTAGTGTGAATAAGGTGGAATAACAAGGAAGAAATTTAAGAAAAGAACAATAGACCACATTTTGCGACACAATTCACGAGGTTTTCAGATTATAGAGGTAAGAAATATGACTCACTGGGGACTCTAAAGGGAGGTAGGTTATGGCTTAGAGAAGATGAGGTAATAGGGATGAAAAAATATACCATAGAGGGAGCGGAAATAATAATAACTAGTAGTGAATTGTATATCATGCCACCAGTTGAGTCTGTACGTTAAGGCAAATGAAAGATGTTAAGAGTTTTGCAGAAGATTATAGCATAAAAGTCCGTTTATTTGTGTGCATGAAAAATGAAGTTAGATTATTTGTTTAGCTTCTACGTTCAATATATTGTGATGGGGTGATGAAAGAAAGAATGTGCATGCTGAGTTAACCAATCGAAGCGTATAAACAATTCTTAAAAGTTTGTAGAAGCTTCTTGAATATACATTACATAATAAACAGCTCCTGTAAAGAGATATAAAATGTGCAAGGAAAAAATAGTCCTTCTGCATTATCAATATGATTATCTAGTTGTCGTAAGAGAGAGAGAGAGAGAGAGAGAGTGTGTGTGTGTGTGTGTGTGTGTGTGTGTGTGTGTGTGTGTGTGTGTGTGTGTGTGTGTGTGTGTGTGTGAGTGAGTGTGATGAGAGGTGTGTTTCCTGAAGCGCCTCTTGATCCGAGGAAGTCAATTAGCACGGCCACTTCTCCCCCGATGCTAGTGTTGTCTAGGCCTCGGGAACCACACTTGGCGTCGCTCCTCCAGCGGTGCGAGGAAACCACCCACGGGAAACCAAACAGCTCTTAAATGAAATAATATATAAGGACATTTATCTTTACTCATGTATTCTTTCTAACATAAACGAGTGTACTTACATAACAGTAACTCCTTCAGTACTTCAACGCATTTTTATCATGAATTGTTGGTGTGATTAGATTAGGGATGGTCTATGAAGGTCAGAAGAATAATGGCCTGGTTCTTCATTATTTTAATTCCCCACATAAGTTTCCTGATGCTTCATAAAATCACCCAATAATAAGCAGAATGAATATAAAAACGCGTCATGGGACTACAGGGGTAAGAAAAAAAAGTTACGTTGTTTACTGTATACGTCACTATACTAGAATTGAATTAAGGAAAAAGAGCTGATTTTTATTTCTTTCTCTTTTTTACATTATGCGAGTCCATTGCCTCACAAAACCTCACATAATGATTAGTTGGGAAAGGTTAAGCCATTTACCTGACCTCACTGGCTTAAAACATATCTACCGGTGAGATAGAAAGGAACTAGAGACACAAAAAGAAATGTATTCGAAAAAAGAAGGAATTAATTGGAACTGATAAACTGTATACATTACCACACTAACTTAGAACATCTTAACAACACAACAAGAGGAATAAGACACGTAAAGAAATACAAAAAACAAATAATAATAACGTTTGATACTTTAAGAAAATATTGCAAGAAGACGAACAAGGCGAGCACTAACCCACAGAAAACTGAAATACCCAAACTTTTAAAAGAATATACTGCAATGACAAGATTATAGACTCGTAAAGAAATGGAAGGAGGAGAAAGGAGTCCAGCTTGAAGATTCTCCACACGCTCAGGCGATTCATAAAAACAGAATAACGTGCATCTTTGAAAAGAGAGACATAAATTACACGAGAATAGACGTACATGCAAGACAGACGCTACCCGGGAAGACATCCATTGTAATGTGAGTGTATTTATGCCCAGGAATATCTAAATTTATACTCTCTCTCTCTCTCTCTCTCTCTCTCTCTCTCTCTCTCTCTCTCTCTCTCTCTCTCTCTCTCTCTCTCTCTCTCTCTCTCTCTCTCTCTCTCTCTCTCTCTCTCTCTCTCTCTCTCTCTCTCTCTCTCTCTCTCTCTCTCTCTCTCTCTCTCTCTCTCCATTGTACTTGTGTTGTGAAAATTTTATATAATCGCAACAAACGCAATGGATGAAGCCATAAAATATTTCACAAGAGGATTCCCGCTACTCTCCTTTATCATGTAAGGCAGAGAGGCAGGGAAGAAAAGGAAGGATAAAGCTTTTAATATCATAAGAAAATTGTAGAGGAGGCCTTGTATCAGCAGCCAAGTATGAAAGGACGGGGTAAGGAGGAGTAGAGTTTTTAATATGAAGAGAGACTTGAGGCCATTCTCTTGTCACGTGAATAAGAAGATAGAAGGGAAAATAAAAGTGTTGAATATTACGAGGAAGCAATTAATTTTACTAGTTCTTGGTTATGTTCTTTGTTTGCCTTTTTTTCCGTTTTGTTTACAGTATTGTTTTATTTATCAAGAAAGTACAAAAGAAAGATGAGCTAAAAATGGAAGGAGTATTAACACTTTTCTCTAATTTTTCTAAGTGTCTTTATTTACATCCTGTTTAGTTTGTCGTGTTTGTCTTTTTTTTTTTGTGTGTGTGTGTGTTTTTTTTTTTATTACGAAGTACAAAAGAGAGAAGGGTGAAAAATAAAAGGAATAATAACATTTTTACTCCACTTTCTCAATGTCCCTTTATTTATTTCCGTTTAATTTGTTGTGTTTGTCTTTTTTGAGTGTTGTTTTTTTTAGCATGAAGTACAAAGAGAAAAGAGTTAAAAATAAAAGAAATAATAACACTTTTACTCTAGTTTCTCAATGTTTTTCTGTTCATTTCCTGTTTAGTTTATTTTCATCGTCTTTTTTTTATCATCTATTTTTACTCCCATGTACTGTTTGTGACAAGGAAAGAATATAGGATGAGGAGGAAAAAAATAGATCACATGACAATAATAAGTAAATTTTTCGATATGTATCTTTATTCCTCATTTTCCTTTGGTGATCTTTACATTACATTATTTTTTTCTCCATGAACTCTTGATATCGGAGGAAGTAAAGAATAAGAATGGAAGACACTATATTTATGCTCAAAGTTTACCATTGTATCTTCATTTCCTTCTCCTTTTACTCTATTCCACCTTTGCTTTCACCCGTTTCTACTCCCTGAACTCTATCTTAAAACAAGGAGGTAAACAAGAGGGAAAAATATAGCAAAAAAAACAACAGGTACTTAGATATATTTTTTTTTTTATTTATACCATGTGGGCTTTTTCACGGGAATTTATAGACTAAAGGGGATACTTTTTGGGGTTCCTCCTATCTCAAACCCCACCCGCTAGGAAACCGTTGCCCCGAATGAGGAAGCCCAATCTACACTCGGACCGTGGTCAGGATTCGAACCCGTGCGCTTGGAGATCCCTCGGACCCCAAAGCACGTATGGTTCCACTGTACCACGTATGTATGTCTTAATATAACCTTACATACTCGTACAACAGAACCATTTATTTTTTATCAACTCTACCACGAAGTAAGATAAAAGAAAGAATGTTGGGAAAAATACGAAAGACATTATTATTTAATTTTCATTTCCTTATCTTCTGTATTCCTTTATCTCTTTCTATTGAATATATTTTTCACGTGAAATAAGAAGAGAGAGAGAGAGAGAGAGAGAAGAGAGAGAGAGAGAGAGAGAGAGAGAGAGAGAGAGAGAGAGAGAGAGAGAGAGAGAGAGAGAGAGAGAGAGAGAGAGAGAGAGAGAGAGAGAGAGAAAAAAAAAAGTAGTTAAAAGAAAACGTTATAGAATGCTCAAATTTTTCAATCAATCCTTTCCTTTGTTGTGAGTTTCTGCAGGTGGCGAGATCAGCGCGCCTCGGCAGGGTACGCAAGGAAAAGGCGAGACGAAGATGAGCATTAGTGTTTTAATCAACGCTGGGTACCGATTCTTTAAGCGGCGTGTGAATATGTGGCCGGTGGAGGCTGACGGCAATGGTTACGTATAGGAGGGTGTTAAGAGGAGGAGGAGGAGGAGGAGGAGGAAGAGGAGGTGCAAGGGAAGAAGGAGGAGGAGGAGCTAATGGAGACCTTCATCAAAGTCCATTTGGGAAAGAGAAAAGAGATGCAGGAAGTTTCTCTTCTTTTCTGTCTCTCTTTTTCCTTTTTGCTTTTCTTCTCCCTTGTGTGTGTGGATCAGCTCTATGGAGCACTATTCGTTTCACTTCACTAGCACTATTCACGCACTGCACTACACTGAGTGTCACGTCACAAAGAGTGTCAGAGGAGTTGGCAGTGTCTGTCTCCACTTATGTGCCATCAGTTTGACACTGTGAGTGTTCATCTCCTGGACGTGAGGCACCGCGGCCGTGAACAAGTTCCACATCCTGGAGACGCGTCCTGCGAAGGTGCGTTGATGCTGACACCCGTGGGATCGCGGCACCTCTACGGCGTCACCACCATTGAGCACCGTTCTCGTGCTCCGTGCGGTGACTCTTAGAGGATGACGCAGCCCTGCCAGATGTGGCACTCTTTGCACCTGTGCCTTATGGAACACTACGATCGCCGCCACGTCTCTGCGGTGTTCCAGTGAATCAAGGGGACGCTCAGGCTCTGGGTGAGGTGGTAGTGCAGCATCTACTAGCCGTATGGCGCGGCGTTGGATGCTGTCCAGTCTCCTTCTGTGTGTGGCGGCACAGGACATCCAGGAGAGAGCTGCGTATTCAAGGTGGGGCCGCACCTGTGCTCTACAGCAGCTCTCTTCCTGTCTCTCGATCTCTCTCTCTCTCTCTCTCTCTCTCTCTCTCTCTCTCTCTCTCTCTCTCTCTCTCTCTCTCTCTCTCTCTCTCTCTCTCTCTCTCTCTCTCTCTCTCTCTCTCTCTCTCTCTCTCTCTCTCTCTCTCTCTCTCTCTCTCTCTCTCTCTCTCTCTCTCTCGAGTACGCCAGGGAAGGAGTATACGATATAGCGTACCCCGTCCCGTGCCAGCCCTTTCAGTCAGCAATTACCTCATATAACTACACACAGCCTTCTTACCTACACGTCTGACTACAAAGTAAAAGCTGTAACTCGTCACGCAACACTCCGTCACGCAACACTCGCCTCAGTAACCACCGCGCAGAAACATTTATTAACTTCCTTATTAGCAGACAAATTATTCTTAGTAATGACGCAGCTTGTGTTTGTTGTATCTCATTCTGTCAATTCTCTCATGTTTTAACGAGTCTTCCTTAGTATTGTGTCTGTGTTTTTTTTATCTCTTCCTCTTAATAAATTCTGTTAATATACTCAAATAATACGGATCTTACCTATTTCCTTGTGTTTCTACTTTATTTCTTAGTCACTTTTACGGTGCTATGAATCTTCCCTGCATAACGTTTGTACATTTTTTTTTTCGTTACGTCGTTGTGCCAATACACGCTTGTCTTGTAGTGAGTCACCTTTACCACAACCTAACCTAACCAACCCAAATAAGAAACAGAGAAACGAGAAACAAATATTTTCCTCTTGCCACTGTTTTGTGGTATGTCGTTATTCTATATTCGATAAAGATAGCATACACACACACACACACACACACACACACACACACACACACACACACACACACACACACAGCACGATGGCCGCTATTGATAGTGAGAATCGCATCTGTCTCTCTCTGTCATGTTCGTTTTCGCCAACACATGTTCCTCCTCCGCTGTTCTCACTCACCCACCCCTCGTATTTCTCCTCCTCGTCTTCTTCCCCCTTCCTCCTCACCTCCTCCTCACCATCATCACCACCACCACCTCGTTTCGTCCCCTGCTCCTTCTCTTCTCTTCGTCACCTCATCTTCTCCTCTTCATCTTGTCTCCTTTCTCCTCCTCCTCCTCCTAGCCATCCTTCAGGCATCGTCTTCTCAGGAATATCCGTCGTGTGTCTTTGGGCCGCCAGTCATCACCAGGCGCTGCACTCCATTTATATGCAAATAAAATTGTTAGAGGCGCAACACTCTCTCTCTCTCTCTCTCTCTCTCTCTCTCTCTCTCTCTCTCTCTCTCTCTCTCTCTCTCTCTCTCTCTCTCTCTCTCTCTCTCTCTCTCTCTCTCTCTCTCTCTCTCTCTCTCTCTAGCATAAGTCAATTCGATGTTATTTTTCATTATTTTTCTACGTTCCAATAATAGAGTTTATAAAGAAGAAAAGAAATTATTGGCAAGTTATTCCATATGTGAGTATCCTGCTTTTAGTGACCCACAGTGCCTAGTAGGATGTTAGGAAGTAGCCATCTGGTGGGCAGGTTTCAGTTCCACGTGTACTGCCATCAAGGACACACTACCTGCTACTGTTCCCCAAGATGTCCTCCTCGTCGCGACATCCTTCCCAGCTAGGTCTGGCTGCGAGGTTCTTGGGGAAGTCTACTCGTACTGTTAGGTCAGTCCAGAGCGCCACTGTGCTGGTCCTCTCAGAATCGTGGCTTTTTTCTCTCATTAAGGTTGTTTATGAGAGCTACTGTATAACTTGATTGGTTTTCATTGATGTTTTCTTTCCTACTGATGATGCAGAATTTTTATTCAATAAAGTATAGAATCATAAATTCTTTGAGAATCTTCGTAACTTCCACAACAGTGTGATAAATTATGGTGAAGAGTGTGTGTGTGTGTGTGTGTGTGTGTGTGTGTGTGTGTGTGTGTGTGTGTGTGTGTGTGTGTGTGTGTGTGTGTGTGTAGCGTAATTTGAATGAGAGGTAAAAATAACTTTCTCCTTCAAAGATTCATTAGTCTTTCTTCAAATTTTATTTCCACGAACAGGTATATTGAAGAATGAATAATGTAGAAAATGAAAAGAGGAATCATATTGTAAAACGTTTATTTTTTTATTTCATAACATCGCCTGACAGGAATATGTTTAGTTAAGTTTACTTTGACTTCCTAGAACATTTTTATGTCAGCGCGTATTTGGAATTCTCACTCCAGTTGGATAAAAAAAAAAATAGTCTATAGTTTAGAAATGAACTGGCAAAAAAATACTGTGACACATTTCCCCTTGCCTTAATAGTGCTTATATACATGAATACTTGGTTCGAGGTTATTATAACTCCTAAATAAAAAAAAAATTAGAACATTCTTGAGAATCCTTATTGACATTTTTTCTTTCTAGTAAACAGTGAATAGCGAGGAATTTGGCTTTTTTCCCCGCTTCATAGAACAATACATAAACAAACATCATAAGTAAAGAGATATTTTGATTTCCACAGACTCATATCTTGTTCTTTACTAAAAACCTTTTAGATCAGCTGGCACTTACGTAATGTGAAAAGAAGAATGGGGTTTACGAATTAATCAAGAAAACAATAAGAAACGTTCTTACCTCCGCTCAGTAATAATGCTTCACAGGAACACATAAATATAGAAGTTCTTTTTCACTTCCAGGAACTCTTTACATATCTTATTAAAGTCGCCACTGTCAACAAATACAGGATGAGGTAGAATGTGGTATAGAGATTAATTAAGAAAGCGTAATATTTGAGTAGCTTTGGGACACGGAGAACTTATTACACATTTCCTTGAGGGAGAGATTTACACAAGTTCAGGTCTCACTGCTGTATGTACTCTCTCTCTCTCTCTCTCTCTCTCTCTCTCTCTCTCTCTCTCTCTCTCTCTCTCTCTCTCTCTCTCTCTCTCTCGCTTCGTGATTATCAGATGAATAGCATTGAGTTTGCATTCCTAACCTGTAAACACGTCGCTTCCGCTTCGCCTTGATATTCCTGAGAACATTACCACTTAATCAGCCTTGATAAACAGCAGGTCTCATAACATACCCTCCCTCCATTTCTGCCTATACTACAACTACTACTACTACTACTACTACTACTACTACTACTACTACTACTACTACTACCACTACACTACCACCACTACTGCCACCACTACTACTACCACTACTACTACTACTGCTACTGCCACCACTGCTGCTACTACTACTACTACTACTACTACTACTACTACTACTACTACTACTACTACTACTACTACTAGTTCTACTATTTCTACTACTACTACCACCACCACCACCACCACCACCACCACCACAACCACCACCTCCACCACAACCACCACCACCACCACCACTACTACTACTACTACTACTACTACTACTACTACTACTACTACTACTACTACTACTACTACCACCACCAACAACAACAACAACGACGACATGGTATCTAAAAACATTACCCAAGATTTCATTAGTCCCAAAGCAACACTTAACCAACTTGAAGATATATAGAGTGTTTCTTTAGAGCAGCGCCGCTATAGAAGGAACAGGAAAAAGCATCTCAAAAGGCTCTCAGCGGCCTTTTGAAGTAAGGTTCCTTAGTGTGTGTGTGTGTGTGTGTGTGTGTGTGTGTGTGTGTGTGTGTGTGTGTGTGTGTGTGTGTTTCCGTCTGTCTGTATTCTGGCCATAGACATGATAGATAATTTTCCCCTCACATCACAACTCATTACTCTCCACTTCGCTTGTCACGGCACGCGCTTCTAAACACTTGTCATTTCAATATAGTTCACACGTTTCCAGAGCTCCAGTCAACCTCTTGCTCTGAGTCGTGGACTAATTATCATTAACGTTCTGTGATTTTAGGCTCTCATTGAAGTTGTCAAAGGCTACAGACCTGCAAAAAATATTAATTGGATTCTTGTGCTGTGTTCTCATTAATGGTAAAGAATACTTGCTATACTATCACTAAAACCGCAAAAAAAAAGTTTGTAAACCTCACTGTCATCCACTAGAAACACCTAAAATTAACAGATGAGGTGGCAATAAGGTGGCAATATGTTTTGAGAATCCTGAATGTGGTCGTTGCCTTCACACTGCAGGTGCTCGCCACGCCGTCCTCAGTCCCTAGAGGAACCAAATCCGAGAGACAGTTATATCATGGGTATATTCTCTTGTTTCACGGCCCGACAGGCTGCAGTAGCTCACATATGAAACTCCCCCCACTGAGGCTGACCGTCCGCTGCCCCACGCCTGCACTGTTCCCAGGCAGTGGCGTGGAAGGGCGGGATTGCACCGGCAGGAGTAATTTGCATGTATCGGTTACGTTTACGCCACACCGGAAAATTATGCTCATGTGAAAATGAGATGGGCAAGTGATACCACGCGGCGGCCTCACTAAATTCTCCCACAGTTTATCAGCGTTCATCTCCATTCGTGCCGGCGTGGCTGTGTGGCTGCACGTCTGTCCTTTTTTTTCATAATTCATTTAGCGACACGTGTATCGGCGCCTCGTCACCGGGGATGGGAGTGGACGTGCTTGGCTCAGCGATGGCGGCGGGGTGCGATCCGTGGAAGTTATGGAAGTTATTAGCGGTATAATAACTGGTGGAGGCTGTGGATTTGAGGCTGTGGGAACCGCCATGTGCGTGTGTGTGTGTGTGTGTGTGTGTGTGTGTGTGTGTGTGTGTGTGTGTGTGTGTGTGTGTGTGTGTGTGTGTGTGTGTGTGTGTGTGTGTGTGTGTGTGTGTGTGTGTGTGTGTGTGTGTGTGTGTGTGTGTGTGTGTGTGTGTGTGTGTAGAGGGGGGATAGGCGGTGGGCGAGCGTGAAGCTCTCTATAGTGGTGTGTTGGCGAGTGAGCTTTTATTTGTAGGGAGAGGAAAAGGAACAGCTGAGTAAAAGAAAAGAAAAGGAAAGCAGAGGGGAAGACAAGAAAGTTGGAGCAGGGACAGGAAGGAAAAAGAAGCTGGGACGGAAGAGAGGGAGAGTAAGGAACACCTGGGACAGGAGGAGGAAAAGAACGGCTTGTATCGGGATTTGGAAAGAAATTGCTGGTGTGGCAAGAGGAGAGAAAAAAAAAACTTAGGAGGAAAGAGAGAAACTAACAAGCTGAAATGGGGAGAGGAAAAAATATTAACGATTTAGTGTAGGAAGAGAGCAAATTATTTTTGAGAATTATTGGGAGAAAGCGAAAAAAATCAATCTTTGACCGGGAGAAGAAGAGAAGACGGATGAGAGGGATGAAAGGAAGACAGGAGACGATGATGAGAGGAAGAGAGGAAACGGATGAGTGGGGACAGAAGGCGGCTGTGGAAGGCAAGGCAGTCGTTCGTTGTCTCTAGTGATTAATAGATCCTCGCTGTGAAACCTCCATTGACTTGCAAATCATGACGCATCTGTTTTGTCGCATCCAGGAGGTTATGAAGCGTGCAACTCACCCGAGGCACCGAGCTATAATACGTCTTTATTACCGTCTTTATAGGAAATATATCGTGCGTTGAGGATCATTTAGGTAACGTAGATGTACAATATTATCTCGACCAGAATTTTGTTGACCTGTTTAGTGATGCTTGGTAGTGATGAAGGTTGTGTGGCTGCTTGTGCTTTTTGGTCTTCATCTACTTTGAAAATACTATCTTATCTAAAGCGAGAAATTAAAAAAAAAATTGAAGAACCTTGTCCAGGACTTAATCGGACGCAAAAAGTAAAAAAAAAAGAAAAAAAAGAAAAGAACAAAAAAAAAAAAAAGGAAGGATATTGAAGTTTTCTTTTCCTTTTTTAATAAAGCTTCTATAAAATGGATGTACCCTCTTGTCTCCTGACGATGGTGATGGCACTGGTGATGGCGGTGCCTTTCCCCTGTGCCCTCCGTGATCCCCACACAAATATGTCAGGTATTTTAAACACTCGAGTCTTTTTTTTATCTGGAAAGCAATCAGTAAAGGAGCGCAATATTGAAGCTGTTACTTTTTGTGTAGAGCAAAACCACTGTTGCGAAATTGCACATCAGATTCACTTCGTAATAAAAATACTTGTCTTTGGCGGCGCGTCAGGATGTCTGGGTGATGTCACTCACGATGGACAGTTTGTAGTAATTTCCAGCGGCATGATGTGCGGCGTCAAGCCTTAGTATAATTAGAACCGGCAGCTAATTAAATGTTTGTGTACACGTCTATATAGATTAAATGCGTGTGTACATAAGCCGCTCCACAGACTCCGATACACGAGTTCAAATCAGTTAAAAAATTAGTAAGGGCAGCATTCAGAGTGGTGAAAAGACAACCTTGCAGCCACACCCAGGGGCAGCACCATCACACGTGCTAATAAAGAGAAAAACGAGAAGAAACACACCCAACAACACAATGAAATCCCACACGGCCGCCTCGCAAACACTCTTGGTAACAAACTCGTAACTCTTCCAGCAGGAGTGGACGTGGAGGGCCTGCCTTCATTCCGCCCTCGCCCTGGGACCTTCATTAATCACGCAGTGTTTGCCGGTAATTGAGAGATCCTTCAGGAGGCACAACTTCTCGGGTGACCTTCGTGCCGTACCTGCCTGACTCCCTCACGCTGGGGTGCAGCAAGCGAGTCTCTCCCCGGTATCTCCCCTCCCAGTAGGACTTACAGGATCTTACAGGCATTGCAGTCCATATAAAGAGTTTTTATGACGCGCTTCACTTTTCATCGCAGAGAAAATGACGTGAAATGGCAGGATTGTTTTTTTTTTTTTTTTATCATCACGAGTTCAATGTTTCCTTTATTTCTTTCTTAATTCCCAGGTGAAGGCAAAGCACCAATTTTAGGCCATTGGTGAAATTAATTTGCCTTTATTGTTAGGGCGGAATTTGTGGAAAAGACCACTGTGGTTGAAATATGTGGAGCGTGGCGACCATTATTGGTGCGCTGCACGAGGCCAAGTGCTGCACCAGTCTTATTCATCCGTTCGTGTTTTTATTCAGTTTCGTTCGACTTTTCAACGGCACAGGAGCAGCGGCAGTAACATTAAGTCGGTGCATGGCGCGTGACTCAGCTTTACCTTTGGTGGAATGCCAGTCTTGTCTCCTTGCTCCCCTCTGCTCTCCTCCCAGCGCCCCGTCCAGCCCCGCGCCCCGTCCAACATTCCCCGCGGCGCTGAGGGGACGGTCACTCACCTCGTCTCCATCTGTCGTCGCTCACTCGTCACGCACGTCAATAAATTTCATTTGAGCTCGTGCTGTAAAAGTGATCGTACCCAATAGTTGATGAAACTTTTTTTTCTGAAATATTTTTATTACGACAATATAAAATTTGATGTATCACTTCTAGACTAACGAGGAAGGGAAAGCAAACATGTCTCTTCCATGTTTGGACGCGCTATTTTTCGACGAGAGTTATCGACATTTCCGTGTTGCATCGTCATTGCCTCCAAATTTGGTTCATCGATGTGACTACTTGAGACAGAGAGACAGACAGAAAGACAGACCAACAGAAAAAGACAGACAGATCTCTCTTAGTGACATTATTATTGGCTACTATTATGGCTTATTACTCACTAGTTTCCCCTGTGGTATGTTCACTTCCAGGCAGCACACTCAACTAACGCGTTCTAAGAATGCCGTCACTGTATTCCCTGCACACTCCCCATCCCTTGAAGAACCTGAATATTGCCAGCACGTGCCTCCATGACTCCGCCAGTCCCTACAAACTGGTGTCCGTCAATCACCGTTTGAAAGGAAGGGAGGAAAAATGTGACATTGGAAGCTGCTCCACATTTGGATTCTGACGAGTTCGTATGGAGTAAGCACAGAAAATACTTCATACTCTTACTGCTGAATGTGCCGCAAAGAAGAGGGAAGAGGATAGAGGAACGTTAGTCTGACTCAGCCAATCATCCAAACACGTATACCTATTGAACGAGTGAAAGCTAAAAAAAAAAAAAGTTGAGTAAGATTTTTTCTCTCAGTGTTAGCTAGCACGCGAAACGATGAAACTGTACGAAAAAGAAAAAAAATTGTCTAGACTCAACATGCACCGTAACTACTGTAGTGCATCAAGTTTTAGCCAGAAGCGGAACTTGCCGGAAGTATTGAGAAGATTTCATTAAAAAATCATGGATAAAAATAATTGTGCCAGGAAGTCATTAACAACTGCTAATGGGATTATTGACATACAAATCTTTAACAGCTCGTATCTTAAAGCTATCTCCTCCCGAACCTATTAACCAATTTTACTATCAAGATTAGAATTAGATACATATAATAAGAGTTGGGAAAATAAGCTTTATGATAATTGTGTAGATGTGAAATAAATAGTTCCGGTTCCGGCCAGTTATTTCATGAGAGAATTTGAGAAACTGAGGTTCCGACGGGAAGTAACGGATCAGAACCAAATTTCGATACAACTCTAGTCTAGAAACGCCTTTAATGACATCAACATCGATGCGAGAACTAAGAGAGGAGGAGAGAACATTTTACCTTAAACTTTTGCATTTCTTTTAACCAGAGAACGACCGTGTTTGTATTCTCTAACTGCCTCCTTACCTCCTGCTCTCTCTCTCTCTCTCTCTCTCTCTCTCTCTCTCTCTCTCTCTCTCTCTCTCTCTCTCTCTCTCTCTCTCTCTCTCTCTCTCTCTCTCTCTCTCTCTCTCTCTCTCTCTCTCTCTCTCTCCCTACCCAACCACTGTCATTCCCATAAACCTCGCTAACTGCCGCCCGGGAAAGAACTATGATGTTTTTTCCAGTCGCCATGTTGCTGGTGACGACGATCCCGGTAATCAGTGCTTGAAATTCGTTTGATCGCTCAGTGACCAAACCTGCCTGCGCCCCGGCCGCCCTCCCCTCTAAACCTGCGAGGACGGGCGTTATCTATGGGCGTCATACGGCTCCGTGACTGATGATAAGGGGAATGCCGCCAATTACAAGTTTTCATGCAATCAACCACAGCAGCAGTGAAAGAGAGGCGGACAGGAATGCTGGCAAATCCAAACAGGAAAGTAGACAAATGGAAGGAGACGCGTAGACGAGAAAATAAAGAAGAATGCACAAATTGAAGTGCTTACATGTATACACAGACATAAACACATAGAGAAACATAAATTAAATAATTCTTAGTGCTGAGTCAGTAGTACAAAAAAATTGGAATATTTAACAGATAGAGGTGACAGGTATGCTTTATACACGGACTGCCACTGGTAGGCTGACTGTCTCCACACAACTTCCCTGTGCCCTTTTTTCTACTAGAAGTCAACAATGTTTCCTTTTGTTGTGTGGCGGGGAACATAATAAGCCAATCCCGACACTCGCCAAGCCACGACGCCCAGCAAAGCATGCACATCCACATAGGGTCAACACTCGCCCGTCACCTGTCACCACCAAACCAGAGGCTCTCATTAATTTTATGAATGACCTTCGCCTCCAATCATATCACTGACAAACATATACCGACAGAGTTAAAAGCTCTTCTTCCCTACAAAGGATTACTCGACAGAATAAATATTTTTCACTGATGATCATAAATATTCCATCAGTACCACGACAACTGAAGCGCAATGGACACTTTTTAAATCAGTCATACCATGTATTAGGTAATGGTAATCGCATTTTTTCCCATAATCTCGCGACACATTGACGGTCGTGACGGGTTATTATTAAAACGGAATATTCATGAGCATCTTATAACGTCTGTAAACTACATGACAGAGCAGAAAGACTCAGGAATTACTCACACGATCCTTGAATATATTCCAATACTTCTAAAGACGCACCACTATAAAGTAGCAGGTTGCTGTAGCGCACTTGCCACACAGCATAGATCTTACGATAGTATTCTCAAACGCCTCTTCACTTGCTTTCAACAAACTGCAATTGATGTGACACTGGTTTTTAAAGATGTTTTTATTTCTAGAGTCATTAGCAAGAACTATAGATTGTTGCCAGGAAAAAATGCTCTCAGGATATACCCTATTGAGAACCCCTCTGATCGAAAAAAACAAGGAGTGGAACCTAGGAATTACTATGTATTCTTAATAGACGGACTGCATGCAACCTGCAACCTGGTTGCAATACATAGTAACGCCCGAGTTCCGCTCCATATTTCCCGTATATATCCATATTTCAAGGCCGCCTCTGTGGCTTTTGAAAGTAGTTATGTTGAGAGACCAAAGCGTTTCTGAATTCAGGCCCTGGTTCGACTTCACGACAGGATGTGGAGAGTTTGATATTGTCTTCTTACACACAATGTCTCGCGCTCATCCAGAAGAGAACAGCCGCGTCACGTAAGCCAAGGAATTAAGCAACAAATCCTGGCAACCCTAACAGGACATCCTAGAACAGTGTGGCTTAACATCCTCCCTCTTTCACACCATAAGGGAGGTCCTCGTAGTAGAATCATGAAAGCTAGAGATGCATATAAAACATTCAGAATCCATGCATCTGTTTACCCTACATAGTGTTTTAAAAGGCTAGACAAATTAATGGACGAGAATGATGGTAAAAACTGATAGGTATGTTTCGTAGAGGGACTGCCACGTGACTGCCTGCCAGCTTCTTGCAGATTCCCGTTGTTTTTTTTCTTTGTGTGTGTTTTTTTACCTGTGAAGTGCTTAGCTGCAGGTGTGCTGAGTGCTGTCTGCTGAGTGCCGTCTACGTGTCGTCTGAGTGCTGAAGTATTAATAGTGATAGACACGCCATGAACGCAATACTCGTTTCTTTCTTTTTTTTTCTTTTTTCTTTTTTTTTTTACATAAAAACTGATCATTTCCACTCACTTCATGAAGAAAATAGAGGTAAAGCGTTGCATGTCTGAGCTTAGTGTGTACGATGCAAAAAATGGAATATCAATTAAAGCTTGATCAGGAAAAAAAGTTAAGCAGCCTTCGGCAACGCGTTCGTAATTAATGCTTCATGACACCGCTGTCTGAATTCTCTGAGGAAATTAATATAATGCATGAGAACTTAATACCAGCGCTCACGCACGCGCATACACACACACACACACACACACACACACACACACACACACACACACACTCTCTCTCTCTCTCTCTCTCTCTCTCTCTCTCTCTCTCTCTCTCTCTCTCTCTCTCTCTCTCTCTCTCTCTCTCTCTCTCTCTCTCTCTCTCTCTCTCTCTCTCTCTCTCTCTCTCTCTCTCTCTCTCTCTCTCTCTCTCTCTCTCTCTCTCTCTCACCACCACCACCATCACCACCACCAAAGAACGAGGCCCTTCCTTCCTCTTTACTGCAGCGCTAAGAGGCGGGCGTGAGATAGATGCGTTCCCTTTGCCTTGATTTACCCTGCGGAACACGGCACGGCGGCGGGCATGTCGTGGCAGTTGTAGTGAGAGGAAAGGCACTGTTCTCTGTGGTTGGAGGAGGAGGACAAGGAGGAGGAGGAGGAGGAGCAGGTGAAGGAGGTGGGGAAGGGATAAAAATTAATGCTGTGGTAGGAGACTTAGGTTTGGTAGTGGTGGTAGTAGTAGTTATAGTAGTTGTGGTGGTGTTGATGGTAGTGTTGGTAGTAAGAGGTAAGAGGAGAATGGGAAGTAGATGATGAGTAGAGAGTGTGTAGTATTGATAGGACCAGGAGGAAGAGGATGAGGAAAAGAGTGAGAGAAGAGAACTACGATTGATGAGAAGAGAAGGAAGAAGAGGAAGGAAGAGGCGGAAGAAAAGGAAGTAGAAGAGGTAAAGAGGATGAAAGAGAAAGAGAAGTGAGTAAAAAGAAGAAAGAGAAAAAGGAATAGAAAAAAGGAAGAAGAGGAGAAGGAGGAGGAGGAGTTGGAGAGACAGAGAGGCGCAGCGGGAGGCATAAACTTTCGGGATGGGTCAGCAGCAGACGGTAACGAGCAGCTTAAGTGGAACACACGTTAGCAAAAGTGACGACGTAATTGTCTGCCGCAAACAGATTAGGGCGGCTTCCGATACCCGGCCTGGCGGCGACCTTGTGCTTAACCTGCCTCTCTGGTTAGTAGGGGAGATAAACTTTGAATCTCGCTTACCCCTTTTACTCTAACAAACACTTCCCACCAACCACGCCATTTCTGATTCCTGACTTTCCATTACAGTAAATACTAAATGCTCAGGCAACAGTGAGTTTACTGTGCAAGTCCCGGGTTCGAATCCTGTTTAAGACATGGACTTTTGTGAGACTACGGCCATTCCGAGATCCCGTAACCCCTTGAGCACTATGACTCTTTTTCACATTCATTCTTGTTACTATTTGGTGACTTTATACAGCTTCAGAGATTTATGTGGGAACTAAATTAGTGAAGACTCTTGCCATTAATGTTCTTACCTCCATAGACCCTTCCTGATGTCAATAAAATCATCTAATCGTACACAAATCTCGAGGTAATAATGTGTCCCAGTATTGAAGGTGTCAAGTCTTGAAGTGGGTACCGGGAAAATAAGACTAGGGGAGAGAGGGAAGGAATGAGGTTACTGGCCCTGCGCCGACACACACGATTCAATACGATACTGTTTTACCTTCTCTGTTTGAAAGGTGGGTTACATAAGGGAATCTTATCATAGGAAGGGAGATCAGAAAGTGCGCGCGTGTGTGTGTGTGTGTGTGTGTGTGTGTGTTTTGTGTTAGATGCCCCCATCCCTCACCCTCCCACAACCATAGAAATAAAAAGTAATAGGAGTCAAGTAAAAAAACATATGGTCTTTTTTTCAGTATTTACCTAATCACCTGATGAAATGCAATTAATGGTGTTCATTGGCAATTCTTCCTAGGTTTGGCGGGACGAACCAGGATTTTTGTGTGGAGTTGATGTGACTCAAATTAATTCCCAGGGAGAGAGAGAGAGAGAGAGAGAGAGAGAGAGACGCTGGGGGGATTATTTGGGTTAAAAAAGGAGTGATAATAAACGAGAGAAAAACAAGAGGAGGAGTGACACGAGGGAAAATCGGGGAAGATGGATGAACAGAGACGGAGAAGCACCGAGACCTAATTAACTAGAGGAAAAATAAGTGTCCCTGCTGATTAGATTGGATTTTAAAGTAAACGAATGAGAGAGAGAGAGAGAGAGAGAGAGAGGGAGGGAGGAGGAGGAGGAGGGAGGGTAATAGTCAGATGGCTATTTATCATGAGTGAAAAATGCAACGTGCAGACAATAATTTCTCTCTCTCTCTCTCTCTCTCTCTCTCTCTCTCTCTCTCTCTCTCTCTCTCTCTCTCTCTCTCTCTCTCTCTCTCTCTCTCTCTCTCTCTCTCTCTCTCTCTCTCTCTCTCTCTCTCTCTCTCTCTCTCTCTCTCTCTCTCTCTCTCTATCTATATATATATATATATATATATATATATATATATATATATATATATATATATATATATATATATATATATATATATATATATATATATATATATATATATATATATATATATATATATATATATATATATATATATATATATATATATATATATATATATATATATATCTGCTAGGTGTTGAGGACAGGTAGTCAGACTCATTATCCTCATTTTACATTTATTTCGTAGTTTCTTTTCCTCTTTGGCCTTCCCTTCCCTTCTTTTTTTCTTCTCTTCCCCTTTCCATCTTTTTTTTCTTGTCTTCCCTTATCTTTCCTTCCTTTCTCTTCATTTCATTTCCTTCCCCTTCCCTCGAGCTAAACTTCCAAGGGCATTCGTTTTCTTTTTTTGTTTTGTTTTGTTTTGTTTTTCCTTTTCTTAGTTTTGATATCGTCATGAGTTGATGGGAAGGACATAATTGGAAGTCACGTTAATTTGAGTGTTAAAAAACTGGAGAAGTTAATGAGATAGAATTAATGAGAGGGTCTGTGTGTGTGTGTGTGTGTGTGTGTGTGTGTGTGTGTGTGTGTGTGTGTGTGTGTGTGTGTGTGTGTGTGTGTGTGTGTGTGTGTGTGTGTGTGTGTGTGTGTGTGTAGTAATGACTTTGTGAAGACTGGTGCTTTTTAAAGTTGTGCTTATTCAAGGGACGCAGATTAAGAGGGATCTGATAGGGGTATTAGAGTGGTGTAAGGCAAATTGCACGATGGTCATAACAAAGGTGACAGAAACCAGATTTGTAGGTTTTCCAGTCAGAATAAAGTGTAGCGAGGTCATGTCAGATTAATTTGAATATTAGGTTTTTCAGTCAGAATAAAGAGTAGCGAGGTCAAGCCAGATTAAGTTGAATTGGAGTACAGGAAGTAATTGACTCCTAAATAAAGAAGTAAATGACTGGAATCGGTTGTGTTAGTGTAGATGTTGTGTTACTAGGGAGTCGTATATTATTTTGTACATTTATGGAAAAGGATGGTGGGGAAGACACTGGTTTATGTATATATTTTACACAAGGAGTGACACGTGTACGCCTACTGGCATCTTACGGCCTACCTAATACTCTTATGGTCTTAGAAAAAAAGGCTGTTGCCACGGTAACCGCTTTTTTTTTTTATGTATATACCTTTACGCACAAAGACGGAAACACCTACGCGCGCGCAAACACACACACACACACACACACACACACACACACACACACACACACACACACACACACACACACACACACACACACACACACACACACACACACACACACACACACACACACACACACACACAAAGGCCGTTATTTTGCTGCTATAAAACAAAACAAAACAGATAAAAGGCCTTGCTGGACGTTCATTTAGTTCCACAATGCAGAAAATCGCTGATTATAAATTGATTACGTTTCCTACAAGCTGATCACAGTATTTTGAAATCAACCTTGACTGTTACTCTTTATTCGCTTTGTATTTCAATAAATTACAATTTTCAACACACAGTAAACATTGATAAATATTGGTGTGTGTGTGTGTGTGTGTGTGTGTGTGTGTGTGTGTGTGTGTGTGTGTGTGTGTGTGTGTGTGTGTGTGTGTGCCAAATTTCTGTCAATCCATCTTCCTGTCTGACTCTAGGCCAATCAGTCAATCGGTAAGCCAGTCTGCTTGCATGCTTACACCTCTCTCTCTCTCTCTCTCTCTCTCTCTCTCTCTCTCTCTCTCTCTCTCTCTCTCTCTCTCTCTCTCTCTCTCTCTCTCTCTCTCTCTCTCTCTCTCTCTCTCTCTCTCTCTCTCTCTCTCTATCACAGGGAAGGAAAAATCACCCACTTAGTTTGTCTGCCTCCAGAAGACACGACGAATGATAAGACTTCTTGTCGCCGTTACTCGTCTGAGAGAGTGAGGGAGGCGAGGAAGGCAAGGAAGGAGCGTCGTAAAGTAGATTGCGCTGTAACACTCCATAGACTTCGTTCCGTCGTTCTCAATGTCTTACGTTCCTCTTTTATTGACAGAAATAGGTATCGGTAAAGACTGAGTGTAGAAGGAATAGTGAAGGGAGGATGGGGAAGGAAGATGGTGGGAGGGGAATCAGAGGTCACCGGCAAAGGATAAGAATAGGAAAGGTAATGAGAAGGATGGAATGGCTGGCTGGGGTATTAGGGACCCATGTGGCAGAGTGGTCGGATCAGGGTCATGAAGTGAAGGATCCGGGCTGCCCTGACTCAAGTATTGCAAACTGAAAGCTCGCGGATTTATCTGAAAATAAAGGGATTAAGTGAGTTTGGCTGTTCTCACTCCCCTGCACACCTCGTTCTTTCTGGGATTATGTATTATGAGCACACACGCTCGCGCGTGCACACACACACACACACACAAACACACACACACACACACACACACACACACACACACACACACACACACACACACACACACACACACACACACACACACACACACACACACACACACACACACACACACACACACACATCCTAGCGTGAGATTAATGGAACTCTCTGTCTTAGCCACAAGAGAGAGTCGTCGCTCGTTCCTCCACCTCCGTTCTATCTCGCCCCAAGATAAGAGGGGCTCGCCCTTTGTCTGCTTGCTCAGCGCTGCCCTGTACGCCTTTTGTCGCCTCCGAAGTCCCGTATCTCCTTGCTCTCCAGTTTACCTGAAATTTTTGAGCTAAGAAATATACATAACGAAAACAGACTTTTTTCTCACTTTTCACATACTTTGTCAAGGGTGACCCGCAGGAGCATAATGTGGTAATGGCGAGTATTGCCTGCATTCAGCTTGCGTCAGGAACAATATCAATACATTGCTACCATTCCACCTATCTCAAAATAACCTATCACAGTCGGCGATGGTGCGTTTTATTTTATTTTTTCTGGTGGTAATTCTTGAAGACTTTTCTCATTGTTTGGACTGTTGCAATCAAAGGAGTCATTTTAAGACGCTTGGTAACTGACGAAAAGTCATCTGGACTGAGACATCTTTATCGCGGCGTCCAGAGTCCTCTATTACTTCCAGCACACCGCTCGGCCATTGCCTTCGTCTGTAGTATTGGTCAGAAGGCGAGTAAGATGATTTTCTTGTTTTAAAATTTCATACAACACTCTGCACATGTCAACAGCAACTAGAATGATGGAAACCAATTGTCCAAATCTTGTGTCGCATTGCCAACATGTCTTCACAAGTATCTGTGGAATGTTATTGAATTGAAGCACGCAATAATACATATAGTGTTGCGGCGTGTGTTTCAACAAACAAGTGAACGAGAGGCATAATTTTCGCTTTTCTTCCATATTTGTTCTTTCTCAACGTGTGATGCAGCTGACAGATATCGAACGGGAAATAGAGAGATCGTAAAAGTGAATGTGGCTGCCTAACGTGGTCTTAATGGACGCCTTCCTGCTCTAGTGTCTCCCATAACTCCATTGTGTCCCGCCTTTGTGCAGCGCGGCACGCGAGGCGCCAGGTGCTGGGGCTGCCTCGCGTGACCACCCATTCAGGAAGGTCGAGCGCCATGCACCCAAAGTAAACTTTCAGCTTACTGCCGAATAACGTGTTGTGCGTCCATGTTCAATGAAGGCATTAGCGACGCTGCTGCTGCTGCTGCCTGTGCTGCTGCTGCTATTGCTATTATTTGAGCTGGTGCTGATGGTAGTGCTGCTTCTGTTGCTGATGCTTGTGCTGGCGGTAGTAGTGATTCTGCTGGTGCTGTTTTTTTTTACTGGTGTTAGCGGTAATTGTGTTACTGTCGCTGATGGTGCTGAAATCTCAGAGGCGCTGTGTTTGGAGTCTTCTCTGACTACACGCAACGAAAAAAAGAAAAAGAAACGTCTGTGGAAGTCTAGCCGCAGGGAAGAGCATGGAAGGGAAGGGAAGGCCAATGAGCGCTAGAGTGAAAAGAATGGAGGGGAAAGTGAAAAGAAGATGAAATGCTAGAAGGGGAAAAGAGGCACCTTCCTCTGGGTTATTACTAATGAACAAGTAACCATTCAAACCTTATAGACAATGGGCTGTTTGTACTGGCGTGGATGAATAAATGCAGTGTTGGGAGTGCGTATGTGAATATATATTAAGCAGGGAATCCAGGAAGTTGCCAGGAGGGAGATAACAAAGTGGCTCATTCTCGATACGTCCTCCTCCTGCCGCGCCACTCTGTCACACGCCGCCGCTAAATTCATTGTTCCCCAATATGAAACATCCGTGCGTGCGTGTGTGTGTCCTAGTGCATGCGTGTGTGTGTTTAATCGGAAAGATACGCCGTATATTAATGACAGGCTTTCCCGTTGTTTCCTAATTAACTGTAGCACAAATCATGTCTTTACAGTAATTAGAACCAACCTATTCATATTGTGTCGCTGTGACGGGCTTTCATGGCGCGCGTGACCCTGCCTGCTACTGGGAGAGGAAGGGGGTTTGCAGGCAGGGAGGGAAGGGGAGGGAGTGAGAGATGGAGTGATGGAGGGAAGGAGGGACTGGGAGGGTGTATTGTTGCAGTGTTGGTGATGGCCTTACCAATCAAAATGTTGCGACACTTCATAGGTTCCTAGAATTTCCATCAGTCCTCTGCAGCCCAGTATAACACTATTTTTGTCCTTTTTTTTCATTATTCTATTCATGTGTGTCTTTATCGATTTAACCCCTTCAGTACTGGGACACATTTTTACCCTGAAATTTGAGTATGATTAGACTCTTTTATTTACAGTAGGAAGGATCTATGGAGGTCAGAAGATTAATGGCCACAGTCTTCACAATTTTAATACCCACATAAGTTTCTGAAGCTGTATAGAATCGTCAAATAGTAAACAGAATTAATATGAAAACGTGTCATAGTACTAAAGTAGTTAATAGGTGTGGTCAGAGAAACAAACAGTTTTACAATGTCACCCGATGCTCCTCTGTAAATGCGAGAATACAAGGGATAAAGATCAATAAAGTAAAATAGTGAAGCGTAGACTCAAAGTTACCAGAAGAGACCCATCCTTTGTCGTCAAATAACATGGAGAAAAATAGCATTAATCATTCAAACATCGTGTCACTCTCAGCTTCTTGTTTCCTTCTTTTTTTTTTCATGCTAAAGGCAGACGACAAGGGTGAGCAAGGAATGGAACGCTGGAAAATATGCATGCAGAATACTTGAGGAAAGAAGGTGGAAGGAAGGATTCTCTCTCTCTCTCTCTCTCTCTCTCTCTCTCTCTCTCTCTCTCTCTCTCTCTCTCTCTCTCTCTCTCTCTCTCTCTCTCTC
>NC_059304.1:13133892-13141392 GCF_017591435.1 Portunus trituberculatus
TATGAGATAAGTATAATGCATTTCGAGGTCTATGAACTCAAAAGTAGTCGGTAACCTAGCATTTTATTATTCTTGATATTTAATTTTTGTTTTTTCTTCTTTTGTCGCGGATGCTTTTACTGCGTTGGAGTGCAAGAGGATGAGATAAGGTTAAGCCGATGCCTGTCTGGTACTAATGTGGATCTCGCTTAAGTGCATGTAAAGTTTGACGACAATCCAGGTAAACCTTTTGTGCCGCTGGTCGAGGCTGAGAGAGAGAGAGAGAGAGAGACAAATGCGAGCGAGTGCATTAGTTGAGGGACAAGTAACATTAGACGACTAAACCGGAACAAGTGTTTAGCCTTAGAGGAACAAAGCAACGTAACCACTCACTGCCCGAGTCGTGTTTATATAAGAAAAAAAAAGTAGAACTGAGGAGTTTAGAAAAATAATGAAGCCCATAGAAAAAATATATCTAATTACAACCAGCTGACACAAGCCAAATAAATGGTTTTGTGAAAGAAAGTAAAAGATAATTCCTGAAATGCACATCAGTACTAATAAGACAAAACACAGAGCTCTCCAATAAAAAACCTACTAAAAACAAACAAGTCTCAAGCAACAATAATATCAAATTTCATACCATTACTGTCTTATATTACACAATCCTTCCCATACCGCTATCATGATTCATTTAAACACTGACGGTCTCCACGTGGAAGGTCATGTCGATAAGGGAAGGATGAAACATTTACAACGGACAGCGAACCAATCACTGGGAAGAAGTGACCGAGGATGAGGCCAGGAGCACATTAATTATTAGCGGCCCTGCCATCGAGTGAAGGACAGGAGCGACCACCAAGCGGGATGCAGTGATGTAAAAGAGTAAATTGCCACTGAAAGATGAATGATTAGTCTTGAAACGTGTGTGTGTGTGTGTGAGAGAGAGAGAGAGAGAGAGAGAGATAGTCTTGTATAGTCTGTCTACTCTAAAATGGCTCATGGATAAAAAAATATAATGTAGCTTATTGATAACGTAATTGATTTGAAGTGAATAATACTTGTTTTCTGTTGATCAACGCACTTATCATAAGGATAGCTCACTGTTTGCCTCTAGATCTGACAACCACGCACTTCCTAGGACACCATTCAAATCAATATTCAGGAGCCAATTTAGAGTAAACAGACTTATAGTAGTATCACCATCATCATAAATTCCTCTCTATATCAATCACATACATTCCTACACTGAACAATACTGAAGAAGGCTCCACTGAATTCAGGAGGCGTTAAGAGGCACGACCCGTTCCTATTTTGTGTGACGCACGCCCCTAATAAACCCGTTTTCTTCGTCTGGGAAACTTGTCTATTTGTCTCCTGTTATGAATGAGGGGAAGCTAATGGGTCTGCAATTACGTGTCCTCTATTCATCAGCAGGTGTTTTAATAAGGGAGAGAGAGAGAGAGAGAGAGAGAGAGAGAGAGAGAGAGAGAGAAAGAGAGCAAGAGAGTTAATTAGTAAAACCTTGAGTGGCAGTACGTCTCCTAATTATATGAGGTGAAGGAGATTGAATGTAAGAGCTTTCAAGGGATATCTCCTCCTCCTCTCCTCTTCCTCCTCCTCCTCCTCCTCCTCCTCCTCCTCCTCCTCCTCCTCCTCCTCCTCCTCCCCATCTTCCTCCTCCTCCTCCTCCTCCACTGGTTAGGTTAGCCATGTTACCATAAAATTATTTACATCATCAGTATTTTTGGAGCTTAACTGCTTGCAAGGCTTAAGTGTGTGAAGTATGTACTGCAGTGTAGCGCTGGAAGATAGAAATATATATATATATATATATATATATATATATATATATATATATATATATATATATATATATATATATATATATGTTTGTCAGTCTTTTTATCTATCTATCTAGTTTGTGTTTGTCTTTAGTTCTTATTCTGTCTTTCTGCCAGTCTGTTTGTGTCTGTCCATCCGTCTGTTTGCCTGTATTTATTTATCTATCTCGTTAAATCATAAACCAGCTTACCATCTCATCTTTATAATCCTTCTCTTTGTTCTTCCTCTTCATCTTTCTTTTCCTCATCTTCCACCTTTTCTTATCGCTATATTCTCCTTTTCTTCATTATACTAAGTTTAGGTAAATACAATCAGGCTGCCCAGCGAAAGGCATGTTGGTGGGTGTAAAACCTTTGTAATCTCTTGTTATCCTTTCTAATCTTTTGTAATCCTCCTTGTCCTCCATTTCCCTCTTCCTGGTACCCTGCACTCAGCGGTTATGAATGAGGCAATTGCAATATCTTTCATAGTAAGTACCGAGTGCGAGATAAGTAACAGTAAGAGTGTAATTACAGGCGACAGGAGAACAAGCTTTACGAGAGTTCGCTTTGTGTGAAATAGCAGTGTTTGGTAATGTTCCCCGCAAAATGTTTCGTTTTAATTCAGCATGGCAGGTTAGATTCTGAAACGTTCCATGTCTGCTTCTGTATTTCTTGCCGCCTTTAACGGAAAATGTTTCAAGAATTTTCGAGACATTTACTCTCAACATTTTGGATTACCCTTGTGACTAAATTCTCTGGGTACTGGAAGCTTCAATAGTCCTTAGTTTTTGGGGAGCTTTCTCTAATAGTTTATTTTCTTAACCCATTCAGTAATAGAACACCTATTTACCTTGAGATTTGTGTACCGTTAGACCATTTTATTAACCTCAGGAAGGGTCTATGGAGGTCACAAGATTAATGGCCACAGTTTTCACTATTTCAATCCCCACATAAGTTTGTGAAGCTTTATTAAATCACCAGATAGTAACCAGAAGGAATATGGAAACACGTCATGGTAGTAAAGGGGTTAAGCAAGAATTTCCTCATACACAAAAAAAAAAATCGTCTGCAGTCTTCAAAAATTCTTCCTCGAGATGATAACCAAGCATACAGTCTTGAGGATCTTTGAATATAATTTCTTTGAGTCCAGTAAGTGTATTGTCTTAAAAGGTCTTCATTTTTCCCGAAGTGGCAGATAGATTTGTAGTATGGAAGATCTTTAAAATGAATTCCGAAAAGTTGATATGAAGGTTAAGTATCGAACGTCATGAAAGTATTCTTCTCCTAGAACTACTCAAGAATAAGTCCTGAAAGTAAAAATATAAGCAGAAATTGAATACCATTTCAGGAGAGAAGGATAAAACTGCCTTGAAAGTCTTAAAGAAAAATAAAGTCTTGGACTCAGAAAAAGAGAAGTGTGTGCAGTCTCTGCGGTCTTCATAGATAACTATTCCAAGTGGTAAAGAACTCGTCCCTGTGAAATAACCTCTTTTTAATAATACATCGCTGCGTGTTCTTCACCGCAGTATGTTCATGCTTGTTGCTACCTCCGTGTATTAAAAGAAATTCCTACCGTACCACTATTCAGATATGTATGCCTCTCTCTCTCTCTCTCTCTCTCTCTCTCTCTTATCCATCGGGGTCAAGCCGGTACGAGAGGAGCTGTTGGCTGGCCCTCTCTTCCCGTGTTGAGCGTGGAGTGGCGGGGCGTGTGGTGGTGAATGGCGCAGTGGTGGAGGGGTCGCGGCGGACACATGGTGACGGCTCCTCTTGCTGCAGTAAAACTGAGTCATATAACTGTACAGTCCTGATGTTCATTTTTTTATATACTTTTGTTAGGACCTGAGTTTTAATCTTTCTTATTATCCAATTTCTGTGTGAGTGTTTTTATTTAGTAGGAATGGCATGGAGGAGGGGGAGTGGGGGGATCGAAACCTGCTTTCATAGAAATATATTTTCAAATTAAGTTTAATTAGTACTGTGACATAATGACTGTAGCGGCGCTGGAGGCTGGAGTGGGTGCCCTTCTCATCATTCAGTTTGTGTGTTAAGACGTGCAGACGTGATCTCATACAAGCAGGGACAATAAATAAAAATCTACTTAATTATCCTACTTCTGTCCCATCAATAGAGATATTTTTGACTCTGCGAATGAAAAGAAATAAGAAGTTCAGAAAGTATATACATACAAATGAAGGAAGGAAAGGGACAGAAGTCTAAGATATGGAAAGAGGATACGAACAGGTAAGGGAAAGTATGTAAGGAGCACTTACACAAAGGAAGATATTCATATACAGTAAGGGTCGAAATTTAAAGGAAGATAGTTATATGGAGTTTTAAATTAAATCGTTTACATACATATAACATCACGACATAGGCTGCGAGCTCCCTTATGAGTAGTGTTGTGTATTCTTAGTAATAGTGGTTGTAGGAGGAGATGAGCAGGAGGAGGTGGAATGTCACAAACATTAAGGCCAGGAAATTTGTCACATTTTTCAGCATCATCTCAATACAAATGAACGAAATAAATCCGCTGTCCATCAGGCGAGCTTTACCTCACATCATCTTATAACAAACGGTGCTGTACTAGTTGCAAATGGTCCTGGGACTAAATTTAGCTACCTTACTATCATATTCTCTCTCCATGTTTTCACACACACACACACACACACACACACACACACACACACACACACACACACACACACAACCGGCTTGATGGTCTAGGGGTATGATTCTCGCTTAGGGTGCGAGGTTCAAATCCCGGTCAGGCCCATGAGATGCATGTTTTACACACACCGCGTAATGTAGTGGTTAGCACGCTCAACTCACAATCGAGAGGGCCCGGTTCGAGTCCCGGGAAGCGGCGAGGCAAATGGGCAAGCCTCTTAATGTGTAGATCCTGTTCACCTAGCAGTAAGTAGGTACGGGATGTAACTCGAGGGGTTGTGGCCTCGCTTTCCCGGTGTGTGTTGTGTGTGATGTGGTCTCAGTCCTACCCGAAGATCGGTCTATGAGCTCTGAGCTCGCTCCGTAATGGGGAAGACTGGCTGGGTGACCAGCAGACGACCGAGGTGAATTATACACACACACACACACACACACAAACACACACACACACACACACACACACACACACACACACACACACACACACACACACACACACACACCAACAAACACCAATATACAACACACAGCATTTCCCCAGTATAGTAAAGTAAAGCCGTGGGTTGTGTCTGCCTTTAGCTGCACATTTGGCCACCGATGAGCCGGGACACGCGCATCACCTGTGTGGGGAGGCGAGGCGTTGTAGCAGCAGGCAGGCAGGTGGGTAGGTAGGCAGACAGGCAGGCAGGAGGGCCAACAGGTGAAAAGCAAAGGAGTCACCCACCATTAGGCTCAGGACAGCGCAAACCAACACTAAAGCTCACAATCGGAAGGCCAATAGAACGTCGAGGAGGTGGAAGGAGGAGGAGGAGGAGGAGGAGGAGGAAGGGATGGTGGCGCAGAAGGAGGAGTTGGAGGAGGAGAAGTGATGGATGTTTGGAGACACGTCATCGTTCGACACACAGAATATATGGCTGGCAGTCAATTAAGCTTCGATCGTGTCGCAAGGCTACCTCATAAATTTGCTTTCCTCCTCCTTCTCCTCTTCCCCTCATCCTTTTCCTCCTCCTCCTCCTCATCCATCTCATCCTACTCTTCATTCTCATCATCTACCTCTTCCTCTTCTTCTTCCTCTTCCATATCCATCATCACCCTTCTTCTTCTTCCTCTTCCTCCTCTTCCACTTCTTTTTTCTTCTTCTTTTTCTTCTTGTTTATCCTCCTCCTCCTCCTCCTCCTCCTCCTCCTCCTCCTCCTCCTCCTCCTCCTCCTCCTCCTCCTCCTCCTCCTCCTCCTCCTCCTCCTCCTCCAGATTCTCAGAGGTGCTAGATTACATGGGTGTCAGTACGGGATTCGTATTCTAACCTCTCTCTCTCTCTCTCTCTCTCTCTCTTTCTCTCTCCTCAGTAACAATCGTAGTCCTTCACTCCTTCCGTAGTCCTTCACTCCTTCCACGCCTTTTCCTTCCTTTTCATCATTCCCTTCCTCTCTCTCTTGCTTTTGTCCAATTTTTTTCTTCCCTCACTTCTACTGTTACGTTTTTCCTTTCTTTTATTCACTTCTTCCTGTTCGTCCCTCCTTTCATTTTCGTTTCTTTTCCATTCCTCTTTTCAATCTTCACTCTCTCTCTCTCTCTCTCTCTCTCTCTCTCTCTCTCTCTCTCTCTCTCTCTCTCTCTCTCTCTCTCTCTCTCTCTCTCTCTCTCTCTCTCTCTCTCTCTCTCTCTCTCTTTCCTCTTTCCTGGTCACTCCCCTCGCTTTGCCTGTTTCCCCTCGCCCTCCCCATATCAGCCTCTTCTCTCCCCTCGCCCTCGTAGCAGCAAGCCATGATTTTCTCCTCTTTTCCTTTCCCCTTTCTCTCTCTCTCCCCTTACGACGAGAGAAGGGAGAGAAGGGAGATGAAGAAGAGGAGTAGAGGGAGAGAAAAATTGACATTGGAAAAAAAAAACTTTACGGATCTTTGCATTAATTTGAGTTGATTAGATATGTGGAGGTTTGTTTCTCTCGTTCATTCTTGTTTGTTTAACCTCTTCAATACCGTGCTGCGTTTTCATATGCATTCTGGTTACTATTTGGCAATTTTATACGGCTTCAGAAACTCATTTGTAGACTAGAATGGTAAAGACTCTGGCCATTAATCTTTTGACCTCCATAGACCCTTCCTAATGCAATAAAATCGTCAAATCATACCCCAAAATTACGGTGAAAATGCGTTTTAGTATTGAAGGGGTTAAGTGTTTTTATTTATGTAATGGTGGGTGATGATGGTGATCGTAGTGATGTTGTTTATACTGTTGCTGTTAATGGTAGTGGTGGTGGTTGTGATGGTGGTGATAAAATAGTGGTGATAATAGTTACAATGAATGAAAATGGATAGTTAGTACATCTCATCAATATATCACAAGAACATACTATAGGTAACGTAACATGATTTTATACACACACCAAAAAAATCCATCTTCAAAATTATTCTTCACTGTCCATTATTTTTTTTTCCACTGCTTTTTTTTTTTTTTTTTTTTTTCCAATCCATATTTCCCTCCCCGGCGGTGCGTGGGCCAGAGGGCGAACCATCCGTCAGGCACGCGACCCTTGCTCCGTGTTTCGTTTGGGCAACCTTGAACCTCCATCAATTCCCTGTCCTCTCTCTCTCTCTCTCTCTCTCTCTCTCTCTCTCTCTCTCTCTCTCTCTCTCTCTCTCTCTCTCTCTCGTATTTTTTCTTCTTTTTACTATTTTGTTTCTTTTTCTCTGATCGTATAATTCGTTCGTCTATCGTTTTGAAATGTTAGTCTTTGTCGTATAAATTTTCTCTTTCATAAATCGATACGTTTCGTTTAGTGTCGTCTTTTATGTATCCTTCATCCTCCTCCTTACTCCTTTTCCTCATTTTCCTCCACTTTTTTTCCACCTCTAACTCCTACTTTTCCTTCCTCTCCTTTTTTTCCCACATACTTTTCCTCTTGCATCCTCTTCTCTGCTTTTCCATCATTCTCGTTCCAAGATATTTTTCTACATTACTTTTCCTCGTAGTGTCTTTTTCTCACTGCGTTAAATAGCATAGTTACCCAGAAACGTAGCTGCTGGAA
>NC_059304.1:13156392-13161392 GCF_017591435.1 Portunus trituberculatus
GGTGTGGTGTGCTGTGGTGTGGTGTGGTGTGGTGTGATGTGATGCGGTGTGGTGTGGTGTGGTGTAGTGTGGTGTGCTGTGGTGTGATGTGGTGTGCTGTGCTGTCTTGTCTTGTGCTGTGTTGTGCTGAGTTTTGCTGTGCTGTCTTGTCTTGTGCTGTGTTGTGCTGAGTTTTGCTGTGCTGTCTTGTCTTGTGCCGTGTTGTGCTGAGTTTTGCTATGTTTTGCTGTGTTGTGCTGTGTTGTGCTGTGGTAAGGTGTGATGCTCTATGTTGGGTTTCATTTTTCTAAGAAGCCCTGTACTGTAATGCCTTGCGCTGCGTGGTGTTGGGCTGTTCTGTGATGCATTGCCATGTTGTATATATGCTGTGTTTATGCTGCCGTAAATATCAATGGATTTTTTTTTTTTAATCTTGCTAAACCGAAATAACAAGATTCAAAGGTTGTGTTAGTTTTTTTTTTTTCTTATTTGGGTTTTTTGTATTGTGTTTCTCTTTCTTTGCTTCATTAGTCAGATTGTTCTATGATGAGTGTATAAGATGAACAAGATTATTTATTCATTTCTTTGTTGATCTAAACGAAACTTAAAATATCCATGTTTTTTTTTTCTTTTTTTTTCTATATTTGAATTTTCAGATGCGTTTCAAACAAGGAATATTTCAAAGGTACATTTTTTCTTTTTTTTTTTTTGCTTATTTTTTTTTTATTCTATTGAAAGAAAACGAATTAAATGTTAGCTTAGTTGTGTTTTCCATTTTCTTTTTTCTTTATTTTATTTTCTTTCGTTATTTCTTTAGTCTGTTGTACGTATTTTTTTTTTCTTTATAATTTTAACGGGTACAAATTTTGTAACTTACTTTTTTATCAAATTTTACTTAGACATCATTATACACTGGTTATATTGATCTATAGTAGTAGTAGTAGTAGTAGTAGTAGTAGTAGTAGTAGTAGTAGTAGTAGTAGTAGTAGTAGTAGTAGTAGTAGTAGTAGTAGTAGTAGTAGTAGTAATGGTAGTATAAGAGTATTTGTAATAGTAATAGTAATAATAGTAGTATTTTTAATAGTAGTAGTAGAAGTAGTAGTAGTAGTAGTAGTAGTAGTAGTAGTAGTAGTAGTAGTAGTAGTAGTAGTAGTAGTAGTAGTAGTAGTAGTAGTAGTAATAGCAGTTCTCTTTTGTCTTACTACAATTGTTACTGTTATTGTTATGGTAGAAGTAATAGTAGCAATAGTAGTAGTCATAGTGTAGAAGTAACAGTAATTATTAATGTTTTTACCACTACTACTACTGTTATTGTTGTTTTATTTATTTTCTCTTCTCCAGTTGAATATTTTACACAAAGCATTTCACCCACCGGCCAGAACGCTAACAGACATTTTCAGCCAATATTACTTGTAGATAAAAACAATTGTCATGCAGCCAATTAATGGAAAACTAACTTTATACATTTATTTACTCTTGTTTGTGCCTTTTTATTTATTTGAGTTTGTGTGGAAATATTTGGAACGAGAAATACTAGGAAAACATAGAACAAATATTAACTAGAGAGAGAGAGAGATGGTGATGGTGATGGTAGTTTTGTTGAAATCTATAAATTAATTCACAACACAATGATTCTTACATTGCAACACAAACTGGTCGCGTCTCCCTTGTTAGTGAACACACACACACACACACACACACACACACACACACACAGAGAGAGAGAGAGAGAGAGAGAGAGAGAGAGAGAGAGTTGCCTTGTATTTTTTTTTTTTCTTTTTCGCCATATATCTTGAGGAGAAGTAGTAAGGTGTGCTGGAGACGGAGAGAATGGAGTGAGAGAAAGGCATTAATATGGGAAATCTATGGAATGTGGAAACCAGAGGAGGAGGAGGAGGAGGAGGAGGAGGACGAGGAGGAGGAAGTTTAGAATGGACACTACAAGGAAGAGGAGGAGTAGGAGGAAAAAGAGGAGAGAACCTATAGGGGGTCATTGACAGGAGGAAGAGGAGAATGAAAAGGATACTAGCTAAAGGAAGATGGAAGAGGAGATAGTGCGGTACATGCGCTAAAGAACGAGTAAGAAAATGTAATACAAGAAATATTGAAGTGAAGGAAAGAGAAGAGGAGGAAGAAGAAGGAGTAAGTAAAGTAATGCAAGAAACATTGACGTATGAGAAGAAGAGGAGGAGAAAGAGGAGGAAACAGGGAATAAGGAAGGGAAGAGACAGAACCAAAGGAGAAAAGAATATTTATCTGCTATTATTCTCCTCTTTTTTACTCTCCCCAGTTATGATATTGCTCCCCGCTGGGTGATATTAGGGCGAGGGGAGGGAGACAGTATAACGGAGGAGATGAGGGTGGTGGTGATGGTGGTAGTGGTGGTGGTAGTGGTGGTGGCTGGGGTTGGCAAATGTTCCCTCATCTCCCATTTTACCCTCGCTTCCCTCTTCTCCTCGTCTCCATCTTACTTCCCTCTCACTTTGTCTTCCTCTTACACTTACGTTAAATTGCGTTTTGTGGGGAAGGACCTGTATGTGTGTGTGTGTGTGTGTGTGTGTGTGTGTGTGTGTGTGTACGTGTGTGTGCATTTTGAATTCATATTTATTGCTGGTTGTAAAGGCTTGTGGGTCTTTCTACCATTTGTTCTTCTTTATTTAATTCTCCATATTTGTCCAAGTTAGACTCGCTTCCCGTGGCCACAAGAATATTCACCACGTATAACTTCTTCCCGCCGCGTCACCACAGCTCAGTTCTGCCATTGGAAGCTATAATACTGAAGTGCACCATGGAGAGAAAAAATGGCCCAAGCACTCGACACCTGATTGGCTCATTAGTCATTGAAGGTCACGGCGCGCTTCAACTTTTGGACAGTAAATTGATCTAGTACTCGACAAATTAGCACGCCACTAATCAAATTGGCTGCATCTCTCCGCCTAATAGTGACACTCCTGGCCGCCGTTGCGCTATTAATACCCTCCTTATCCCCCATTCCTGTGACCTTCAGCGACGTCTTAACCCTTTCAGAACCGTGACGCGTTTCCATATTCATTCTACTTGCTATTTGGTGATTTTATGCAGCTTCGGAAACTTATGTGGTGATTAAAATAGTGAAGACTCTGCCCATTAATTTGCTGACCTCCATAGACCCTTCCTAATGTCATTAAAATGGTCTAATCGCACACATATATCAAAGTAAAAAAAAGTGTCCCAGTGCTGAAGAGGTTAACAACACTGGAAGATTCTATTGGCTGCGACTTTTTTTTTTTCGCCCAAATAACCCAGACGGCGCCGGTGTTTCGTCAAGTCTGCTGTCTTGTCGCCCATCACCCCTTCACCGTAACGGCCGCCACTCAGCACTTTCTGGCCGCCGCCTCGGACCATTCACAGCAGCGGTCGCCTCTTGATGCCGCCGCGGAGCCAAACGACACTAAACGACGCTTTTAAAGATGAGTGAGTGAGCGACTGTGGCTGTGCACGTATATGCCCGCATCCAAACACATCCACACGCCGGAACTATGCACATACCGCCATCCAACCTCACCATACCCGCGCCGCCTCATCCCATCCAACCCCGCCAAGTGAGTGCCATGGAAAAAGATCAAATAACATAGAGGTATTCACGCAGGCCTTTTGTTATTCGTTTTTAGGAAGATTTTTTTATATTTTTCTTATTTTTTCAATCCTTTCAGTGGAGCCGCCGCGGTGGATAGAGCTAGCGAGCGAGTGAGTGAGTGAGTGACCACCGCGGTATTTTTGCTCGAGTGAGGACGCCGGATTGAGGGAGGGCCGCGAAAAGCCACAAAGTTATGTATTCCACGTGAATTGCTCCTCGCGTGAATTCAAGAGTGGAATGTTGAATGTGGAGGTGCTGGCCGGCTGGTTGTGGTGGTGGTGATGGTGGTGGTGGTTTGTAGAAATAGCAGTGGTGGTGGTTGCAGTAGTGATAGTTGTAGGAGGAGAAAGAAAAGTAATCACAGTGGTACTAAAGTTTATGGTCACAGGAAGAGTAGTAGTAATAGAGTAAAGGCAGTAGTAGTATGCTTGGGGTAATAGCAACACTAAAGTTTGAAGTGCTTGTGCCAGCCTTTCCCTCCCAGCGCATCACCGCCTTCAACTATTCCTTTTCCTTGTCGGCTTTGTCTCCCAGTCTGCGTCACCAGCACACCAGCAGAAACAAGCGGTCTTTTCCACCTTTCTCTCTCTGCATCTGTCTTTGTTTCCTTTGTTAGCACATTGTACAGTGCGCAGGAACTCTCTCAATAAACATTCCCGCCAACACCAAGCACGTACTGGCATTAAGAGGACAAAGTAATAGTAATAATGCTAATAATAATAATAATAATAATAATAATAATAGTAATAGTGATTATGATACACTGCGTTGCTCGTGTATAAGGGAGATCAAACCCGAAATATTAACAGGATTCTCATCACCAACCCCATTACGAGGTGTAGCGAGCTCAGTGGTGCTTCCCAAACAGTTAGATTTGCTCCGATCCAGAATTGATTTATATTTCGTTAATTTTCTTGATCTGCCTGCCTGCGATAACTTTTAAGAATTACATGATCCATTTCTATTTGTTCAAGAAGCCCATGGATTTGTTATTAGTTGTGGTAGTGTCTGAGGCTGAGCAGTGTTGACCGAAACTTAGTCTGCACATGTTACTATGATTTCGTTTTTCTGGCGTGCGACAACTGGTTTGCTATTTACTTATTGCATGTTCTTCTTTTACGTCTTATCTCCAGTATCCTTACCTTAACACTCACAATCTCAAGCGTTTTTTTTTTTTTCTCGTTAACGTAACATAAATTTTGCATTATCAATTAAAAAAAAAACACAATGACAATCTGACTTAACACATCCATGGACTCAGAAACTAGTACTGCATGAAAGAACAATAATTTTCAAGAATAAAGGTATCAATTAAAGGGATTCTTATAACTACGTGGAGTAATTCATACCTTCGTGACACTACAAATGCACCCTCTCCCGGTGACTTAACACCTCCGAGGGCTTA
>NC_059304.1:13168892-13186392 GCF_017591435.1 Portunus trituberculatus
GACGGTTTTCTTTTTACGGTTCTAGAGGCAGATTGACAAGATTTTAACATTATTAACTGGAAAAACACGCAAATCATCCTTGTTCCCTTGGAAAATAGTCGTGGTGAGAGAACAAAAAGTTTCTGAATACTAACCTTTTGACTCAGCTCACTCACTCACTCACTCGTCTCCTTCCCCCGCAGATGCCGTCTACCTGTGCCCCTCGAGCCTCAGCCAGGTGAGTCACACAGAAGCATTGCCTCACTCACCTCACCTCACTTTGCCTTCCCTGGACACAATAACTTTTCTCTTTATCTTTCCTTGTAATTTTGTTGTTTTATCTTACTTATCAGACACTTGCGTTGCGTCGACAGCTTTGAACCACCCTCTGCTGCAGAGAACCAACGGGAAAGTACAGAGAATGCCTGGTGAGGAGCATATTGTCTCTCTCTCTCTCTCTCTCTCTCTCTCTCTCTCTCTCTCTCTCTCTCTCTCTCTCTCTCTCAATTTTCCTGATTCTAGGTCGAGAATCATGAGAAAAATTGTTAATATTAATAGTGTGTGTGTGTGTGTGTGTGTGTGTGTGTGTGTGTTGATGCAAGGCCTCCCTTCACAGGTGACGTGCTGGAAGTGGACCTGGAGGGAGCGTCATGGCAGCCCTGGACAGAGCCTGGGAACTGTTCCAAATATCTCACAAGGTCATTATTCCTCCCGTCTTAGTCTCTCTCTCTCTCTCTCTCTCTCTCTCTCTCTCTCTCTCTCTCTCTCTCTCTCTCTCTCTCTCTCTCTCTCTCTCTTTATCTGCCCTTGTAATATATATGAGAGAGAGAGAGAGAGAGAGAGAGAGAGAGACTAACAGTGGGCGTCCCCTGCGGCAGGTTCGGACGGCGCCTCTCCCCGGTGCTGCTCGTTTCGCTGCCGTGCTCAGGCAACACGTGGCTGCGATACTTGCTAGAGGGCGCCACGGGACTCTTCACAGGCTCTCGTTACTTCGACGACCACCTGCACCACGGCGGTAAAAGCGCGCGTAAACACACACACACACACACGCACACATACACACACACGCCTCCCTATCGTGGCTTTACGTTGAAAGCTTTGTGTTCAAAAAGACTAGTTGTATTTATTATTTTAGTCGAGTTTCCAAGTTTTGTATTCCCAGTCTCTCTCTCTCTCTCTCTCTCTCTCTCTCTCTCTCTCTCTCTCTCTCTCTCTCGTCGAATGGATATCCCTCCAGCATCCTCCTCTCACAGTACGCGGGTTTGAGTAGACATTGAAATATACAAAGTTGTCCTTGCACGTCTGCCTCTTCAACTTTTAGATTACAAGTACCAAGAAAACATATTAGCTTGGCGTTAAGTGCTTCAGACCACTTGTAAATTATATAAAGTTTTAGCTCCAAATTTCATAACGGTGACATTTTTATAGTAACTCAGTTCAAGGATAGTAGTAAACTATTGTTATTTCACTTTTATTGAATCTAGAACCTTATTTTTTTTTCTTTTTCTTTCTCTAGGGTTCCTGGGGGAGGGAGTGACCATGGACAAAGGAAGGACTCTGCTTCATAAGACTCACGGCGCGACACTGGAACCCTTCACCCACGACCTTCTGTCGCGCTACCTCGAGGTGGATCCTAATCTACCCACCGTGCTGCTCATCCGCGACCCCGCCAGGTGAGAGAACCCTCGCTCCGCACGTTACCTGTACGGACATGAGAAAATAAGGGAAGCTTCAGTAAATCATCAGGCTTATTACATGTGGCAGTCCCTGTGTGAATCATATCTACCTACTCCATTTATCATCCTCATTTTACGCCGCTTTAACAATTACAATTAAGTCTCCCCGTGTTCCCAGGGCGGTGCTTTCCTACTACAAGCTGGTCAAGTTAATTGGAGGCGACCGACACCGAGCAGAGATACCGGAGTCTAAGTTTCGGAGTGAAGGTGAGTGAGATTGGCGGTGTTTGCTTCATTGCTTCATGAGCGACACATAAGACTCGGTGATTCGAAAGACCACATTTTGAAACGCTTGTGTCCCACAGCACCAATACGTTAAAGAAAAAAAAAGTCCCCTTGCAGCTTCCTCTTTTCTTATGTTCTTATGTTCTGTAAAAAAAGATCCTGTTTTAAGAGTGTTTTTACTGTTTCTATTAACAAAATTAACATGATTTTTATATTTATCAATCGGAGAAACAACTCTTGAGAACTCAACGAACCATCTCTTTGGCCTTGGAAAATAGTTTTGGTAAGAGAGCAAAGCGTTTCATAATACAGACTAAGACCCAGGCGATCAGAGCGTTAATAGCTTTGATTTAACTTGAGAAATAGAAAAAATGAATATCAAGATAAAAAATAAGGGAAACAAAGTTAATGAGTCGCATTTCTTGTGCCCAGAGTTCCGTGACTTCGTGACGGACGTGACGCTGCTGTGGGAGGAGCTGGCCATGGACCGCCTGCTGTGGACCACCAAGCCCCTCTATGTCCTGCATTATGAAGACCTCACAGCCAACCCCATCCACCACCTGCGCCTCCTCCTTGACTTCCTCAGGTGTGTGTGTGTGTGTGTGTGTGTGTGTGTGTGTGTGTGTGTGTGTGTGTGTGTGTGTAGGGAATGAACTAGACTCGTGTGTGTTTATGTATTCTTTTATCACTTCATTCTCTAATCCATCCATTAATGCATCTTTTTTTTGTAACTTCTGAGTTCGTGTAGTCTCAAATAAGCAGGATTTTATTTTCCCGGTAACAATAAGACATCTTTATTGTGTGTGTGTGTGTGTGTGTGTGTGTGTGTGTGTGTGTGTGTGTGAAATTGAATACAAGGACCTAGTAAGTGAGTTCGTAAATCAGGTCTCCGAATTTTCGACATATTTTTCAGCGAGTCACTTTTATCCTCTCCCTCCCACGCTTTTGTATCGCCAAGCTATATTGAGAACTTTCAGCCTTTTTTATGCGCGTTGGATCTCATTGATAAACAGACAGTAAAAAACACGCTCAAAATATCAACCTGCCTCACGAGATTGGCTTTTTTTTTTTTTAGGTCAGGAAGAGTGTGATTGTTTTAGGAGTGTTTTTGAAAATTCAGTGCTTCTCTCAAGATACTGATCAGGTTAGGAGCATGTTAGTCTTTCTAAGGGAATTCAGGTGTTCATGCGATGAAGAGTAAATATGTTGTAACCTCGTCTCCCTCCGGCTGTGAAATAACATGTTAGCCTCATTCAAAGTCACATGCTGAGCTGAAATGTGTGTTGCTATACCAGAAAATAAGACAATGATTTGACACACACCTACAACTACGCACCCACTCACCCACACCCACCCACCACACACCACACACACACACACACACACACACACACACACACACACACACACACACACACACACACACACACACACACACACACACACACACACACACACACACACACACACACACACACTTGCGCAGGTGTAAAAGAAGACCTTTCCCGCAGTGTACCAACGGATGAGGGTCGCTTGACGTGTCTGGCCGCCCACCTCGATGGCTCCTTCAGGCGCAACTCCTCCAGGGCCTTCGACCCTTTTACGCAGGAGGAGAAGCTCAGATTTGTTCAGGCCGTCACGAGGGTGAACAATCTGCTGAGGCTTCTGGGCTACCCGCTCATCCCCACTCCCTGATCCCCAAATGCTGACCGCCCCTGTTAGCCCGAGGCGACAGTCCACCACCAAATGAAAGCACCACGTTTGCCTGGCTCACCATGAGAGTCACTGCCTTGACGTTTTGCCTTAAAGCTCCGTCAAAAAAAAAAACATTTAAGAGCTAGACATTCTAGGAAAGGATTTTAAGTTATTCATGTGAGAGCATTTGATGAACAGTGCATTTATGGAGACCAAGGTAAATGCTACGCTCGCTGATATAAAGGAAAGCTATCTCTTCCCAGTGCCTTTCGTCCAGTGACGCCTCAAATAGTAGACATGTGGGCGTCCTGTGCTCGTGCAATGGGATAGTGGAGCGTGACTCGTGAGTGGAGGAGGGCACTTGGAGGTGAAGCGAGGGAAAGAAAGTGGCGCTGTGTGGGGAAAATAAGACGTTTCTTACAAGAAATGTAATAAACTGGAAATCTCACAATAGAGAAACGATGGAGGCAAATGGAACGAAAGCATATATTCAGGAAGGGATTGTAGGATGAAAGAGTAGAAAGAAAAGGGGATGCGCGTGCAGCAGCAGCAGCAGCAGCAGCAGCAGAAGGGTGAAGTTAAAAGGCTCAGTTATCTTAGGAAATACAGAGGAATGAAATGATGTTTTTCAGTCGAGATGGAAAAGCTTGGACCGAACAGGGGAAGCAAAATAAAGGTAATACACGAGATTTTCCTGTTATGAGAATGCAAATCATGTGCTTCTTGAGGTGGGAAGTCACCATTTTTCATTAAGAAGAAAACTTTGTACATTATTTCTTTGTATGATTGAAGTACAAACATCGTGCCCACGCCTTCACCACTATCCACATCACCATTATCATCATTATCATAGCAACCACCACACACAAAAGAAAATAAATAAATAAAAAAAGTGAATGGATAAGTAAAAATAAAAAAAAACTGAAATAAAGAGAAGGCCACGGACACCGAGAAAGGAAGACAGACAGACTGAGTGACACAAGAGAAAATGCAAATAAGAAAAGAAAATGAAACAAGAGAGTTATTGGAAGGCAACAAAGTCACGGAGAGAATCAAGAAGGAAAAAATAAGAGGAACGGAAAGAAATGGAACACCAAATAGACAGACAGCCTGACAGACCTGTGAATAAAGGAGGAGGAGGAGGAGGAGGAGGAGGAGATACAAGGACATATGTGTGTGAGAGAGAGAGAGAGAGAGAGAGAGAGAGAGAGAGAGAGAGCCATCTTGTGTATTAAGGTTTCTGGGGTGCGTCATGTCCTCAAACAATGCCCTGGGGAATACGAGAATGAAGAGAGGAGAAGAGGAAGACGGATAAAAGGAAATCAGACCGTCAAATTGTCAGTCAGAGAGAGAGAGAGAGAGAGAGAGGAATATCTGTCCGTCTCTGCCTGTCTGCCTGCCTGTCTATCTGTTTGTCTGTCTCTACCAAAATTTCCCCACATAACATAGAGTCTTATTTTTCTTTCTCCCTTTTATCACCAGCAAGATGGAACAAAGAGGAAAAATGCAGGATACAAAGGCAGTGAATTATGAGGGAGTGAAGACAATACAGTGTTATAAAAACTGACCTAGTTACATGACACTGACACTGATGAAGGCACAGCACTTATCGACCAGAGAAATGTGACGCTTTAACAATACATGGCCCTTGAGTTAGAAAAAGCAGAGAAAACTGATACCTTCTCATGCCTTCCCTTACGACCCTATGCTGTGAGATGTCAATGCTTTATAAGGTTTAAGGCATTCACGCTACTCTCAACTTCCATACGAGACAGGAAGATGCACAGTACACGTTGTCATGAGCGAGCGGGAAGACTTACCAAATGCATCACTCACACAGTCAGTCTAATCGTGATCAAGTACACAGCAGGAGAGTCAGTTGGAGTATCCATGTTGTATACCTATGCGGACACAAGTACAGTAGAGAGAACAAGAAGAGAACTGCAAAAGAAATTAACAAAGACGAAGCGGAAAATGAGGACATATAAAGCAATGAGAATGTCTAAAGCAGGAGAGGTCAATAGGCGTACCCATGTTGTACACTAAAGCAGACTCAAGTAAAGTAGAGAAAACAAGGATAGAACTTTTTTTTTATTTAAGAGGGAGAACTACCAAGGGTGAAAAAATGAATATTAGAAAAAAAGGCCGACTTGAATGAACAAAGACAAAAAGCGGAAAATGAGGACGTACTTGCGATTCCCACACGACAAGTAAGTACACCCATTAGACACCAAGTCACCACCAACTCATCCACACACACACACACACACACACACACACACACAAACACACTCACAGCCATCCCCACTCCTAGACAGAGACACGACAGGCGGGCGCGGTCTTCCCTCAAACACGCCTTCAAATCCACCAAACCAATGCAATTCACACCCACATCGCGCTCACAACAGCTCTCTAGGGACACTCCGCCCGTAGTCCTCATCTTCCTCGTCCATTAGGGAGAGCTTGAGGCCCCCTTACTTCTCCGTGCAGCGTGTCGGGGGGAGTGGGCGAGGAAAGGGGGAAGGAGGGGAGGGATCAATCGGTGTGGCGCGGCATACAGGACCCCAGGGAACGATTAGCTCTTCCCCCGACGCGCTTGAAGTTGCACGTTATTACCAACTTTATATACAGTGACGGGATCGTAATTCGCGCAGACTGGAAGTGGTGTGGGGGTTGAGGGAGCGAAGGAATGGTTGGTGTTTTATAGGGGCTGTTTGTGGTGGGGAAAGTTTGCGTCTTGCGGGAGAGGGAGAAGGTTATGAGGGGTGTGTGTGTGTGTGTGTGTGTGTGTGTGTGTGTGTGTGTGTGTGTGTGTGTGTGTGTTTTGGGGGAAGGGGGATGGGAGGTGGGGAAGTGAACGAATATTGTGTGTAGGTATGTGTCTTTCTTTGTCTCTTATGTTTGTGTGTAACTGAATAATGGATGTACTATGCATGCATCTATAAACAATCTCTCTCTCTCTCTCTCTCTCTCTCTCTCTCTCTCTCTCTCTCTCTCTCTCTCTCTCTCTCTCTCTCTCTCTCTCTCTCTCTCTCTCTGTTTGTCTACAATTCTCTAAAGTGTCATCGGTAACGTGTGAAAGGAGAAAGAATGAGAGATTATCCCTTGGTCTTCCCATGTTCTGCTCATAACACGTACTGTGGCCCCTTAAGCAGCTACCTCACGTAGAAGTGCCTGGAAAATAAGAGAGACTACGCTGGTATATCATTTAGTGCTCACAGAAAATGTTTACCGTAGTTTTGAGGCAAGAAGTACACAAAGTAGGAATCCTTCCCACACGTCAGTTACCCTCGTCCTCTCAGCCTCTTAAATTATAGTCAAGTGAGGAGGAGGAAGAGCTGAAATAGACGAGATACCTTAAGAGGACTGGAAGAGCTGACGTGTAATAGGATGTATAGAAGCAGTGGAAAGCAGGAAGGAGGGAAATGTTGTTATTCTCCGCTGGGAAGTTCATGGCGGTGACAGTAGAGACAGTGGCAGAAATAGTAAGAGTAATGAGTCTTCTTATGAGTGTTGGCAGATGAAAAGTGTATGGGAGTCGTGCAGATAAGGAATGGAAATATGCTTTGGGTGAATGTAATGAACTGTAAATAACAGTTCCCAGTTTTCAGAGCTGTAACCATGTCTCGTAACACTTACATATACACGTCTTCTTATGAGTGTTCCCAGACGAAGATTGTGTGGGCAGTCGAGCAGGTAAGGAATGGAAGTATGCAATGAGTGAATGTAATGTGGAGGTAGATAACAGTTCCCAGTTTTCAGAGTTGTAACCATGTCTCGTAACACTTACATATACGCACACACATTACACCCAAACACTTCACTGACCTACATCACATCCCCGCAGCACTACTACTGTATAACATTTCTCTTGGTAACCTTACTTTTCCCTTTCCAGATGTTTGTGATTCCCAGTCAGAATAACCGCTCTCCACCCACAACACGTATCCACTCTCAGGTAAGCTGCTCCTACGCACGATACATCCAACTTACGTGAAAGTACTCGTATGTTGAGCCACTGGAAGCAGATACAGTTTAGTAAAGGTGTAGCATATAATATATACACTCAAAAGTAATGTTTATAAGGACCTTGACTGCTTCTTTTCTCTGTGTATGTTTTGTGAGTATATGAGTTGAGTGCATGTGAATGTGAGTGTTTTAGAGTGTATGGAGGAAGGAGCGTGAGTAAGTGGATAGGACGGAGAGGGCGTGGGTGAATGCAGGTGTGAATATGAGTACTTTGGGGGTAGTTGGGAGAGGTATGTGTACTTGGAGGAGATGAAGGAAGGGGAGAAGGAGGGTGTATGTGGGTTGTGGGTGGCTATGCAGGTGATTGGATGGACTTGTGAGGAGAAATTCTGGCGGTAGTGAAGGAAAAATGAGTCTTGCCAGCTACATCCTCTCCCACACGCCGCCACTTTTACTTCCCTAAGCTCCTCCCGTCGCTATACCTGCTCCTCCCGCTTCTTGTCCAATGCTCTTCCCACCTTTTGCCTCTCCTCTCTCTCTTCACCTGATCCCACTTCATCCTGTTACCTCTATTCTTTCGTCATCTTGCTCACCAATTTCCTTTCCTCCATTCCTTCTCTCTCCAGCCTTACCTCTTTTCCCTCGCCATCCACCACCCTTTCTGTCTATATTTGGTTTCTATCTCTTCTCTCCAACTTTCTCGTTTGCCACCATCTCTGTGTTCAACTCGTAGTCTTTTACTCCTTGTCCACACGTTTGTTCCTTCCTCTCCCTTGCACCACCTCTTCTATACTATTTTCGCCCCTAACTCTCTTCTGCCCCGGTTCCTTTTCCTTCCCACTGCCACCTCTCCTTGCAGAGTCTTCAGTGCCTTTCTCTTCTTTTCTATATGTCTATTCTTCCATCACCTATCCTATTTTCATCCCTAACGCTCTTCTGGTCTATTTTCCATTTTGACCGCCATTCATTTTTGGAACTTCTTTTATACCCTTTGTTCCATTGTTCAACGTGTTTTCCTTTTCCTTCCACACCTTCCGAGACTTCTTCTCTCACTCCTCTTCTCTCCTCTCAGGAACTTAGTTACGTATACGCAGACATCACCGTATGCAGTCTCCTTTCTTCGGTAGCACTGCACCGCGGGATGTTATTGCGTTGCTTTTGAACTCCATCCTTTCACCTCCTCCTTACTTGTGTACAGAAAGGTGAGTTGAGAAGGGCTTCTACGTGAGGTAATTTGCACCGTGTTCCCTTAGTGGCGTTCTGGTACTGGTGATGCGCGCACGACCTTTAGCATTGTTGGTGTGTGGTGGAAAGAGTAAGGGTTGGGTTTCTTTGTTGATGTTTACTTGTGATAGAGTATAGTGAGTGGTAGCTGGTGGTGGTGGTGGTGGTTGTGGTGGTGGTGGTGAAGGACACGAACTAGAAGATGAATAAGATAAAAGACAAAAAAAAAATAAAAAAAAAAAAAAACAGGAAGAACAAGAGAATGAAAAGCCAGAACAAGAATAAGAAGAATCAGAAAAGAACACGAAGAAGAATTAAAAAAAAACAATTAGAATAAGAATGAAGACAAGAGGTGTATCAACGCAGAAAGAAAAACAAAAGCAAGAAGGAAAAAGCGGACAAAACAAGGAAAACAACAATAGCACCAGCAACAACAACAACAGCAACAGCAACAAACAAACACCAAACACCATTCTCACATTCACACTCACACTCACAGTAAACAAAAGTCAACACACACACACACACACACACACACACACACACACACACACACACACACACACACACAAACACACACACACCCACACTTTCTGACTTCAGTGGCTGGCTTACTAGTGGCTTCTCACTCCTTCTGCCTCGAAACAAGCATAAATTAAGGAGTTTTGAACATCAAGACTACTGCAAAAAAAAAAATATATGAAAAGAAATAAATAGAAATACTTACCAGCGTTATGTTAAATTCCACAGTGACGGATAATGGAATGGTACTAATATCTCATTCTCGGGAGGTGGAGAGAGAGAGGGGGGGGGAAGAGGGAATTTTCAAGCTCTCCATGATCTTAACTAATTTCTACTTTTTTTCTGCACGTGGGGATAAAATAAGATTCCTGTTACACTGATGCCATACCACTCTGAACCACGATGTTAATATTGAGTGAAGCAGAGCAAGGCTGGCGTGAAGTGGGAGTGTCTGATGTTGTATTAATTGTGTGCCAATGTAAAATGCCATCCACTCAGTTTTCCTTTCGTCACGTGTTTTCACTTTATTATGGATTGACGAGATAATGTTGCTCTGTTACCTGCGAAATGCGTCAGTGTAGAAATAAAGTAAATATGGACTAGGTAATCACGTTGTTAGTACTAAGAAAATAGGGAGCTTTAAAGGAAGATTAGACATATATATGGATGGTGGATGATAGCTTGAAATACGTAGGTATATTTTGCTCATGGACAGCCACGTGTAGGTTTCATGTCTTCTTGCAGCTTCCCTTATTTTCTTAGCTTGTCTTTCCTATACACTAGATTAAGAGAAAGCATAAGATCATAGTAAACCATGCAGACTTTCACGTACCAGTCTCTGTGTAAAACCATGCCTGCTTAGATTCACTTATCATTCCTATCCATATAAGCTCTCCTATAGACGCAATAAGCTTCAGATTGAGTAACTAGCGACACATCAACGTAGGAAACACGTGTTAATACGCTCAGGAACTAGAGTTGTATGGTGAGGAAGAAGAAGAAAAAGTAGTTTGATTCACAACTGCAAAATCAACAAAAAAAAGGCCGGAAATATTTCACAGCTTCAGTAATTCACACCAAGCCTCAGCAGCTCCTGATACATTGCGGCACCCAACCAATACGAATATCATAGTGTATATTTCAATTCTATTCTCCAGGTACCGTGAGTCGCTGAGCAGGAAATTCTGTTGTGCCTCACACGCTATACGTTGGGCAGGCCGCTGAGAAAACCCGAGGAACTGCGCACAGGGAAATGGGCTTGAGAAATGTTCGCTGTAGTAAGATGATATTCTGGTGCGTGCCCCCGATCTGCACAATAACATATACATAAACCAAGCGAAAAAGAGTGAATTGTGCCGTACCTCTCTGCTGATTTTAGAGGTGGGGTTTGTTAGAATATAGTTGATTTTTAGTTTAATTTTCTCCTTCTCCCTACAAAAACACTCAAAAGCTAGATTTTGTTTATTTATCAAAAAGAGAAAATCATGCCATACCTCTCTGCTGATTTTAGAGGTGCAGTTTGCTAGAATATAGTTGATTTTTCCTTTATTTCTCTTCTTTTCTGTACAAAAAAACATACAAACGCTAGATTTTGTTTATTTATCTGATTCGTTCTATTTATTTCTTATTGTATTGCGAACTATTTCACTTATCTGTGATCGTTTGGCAAGATTTTTGTTACCTTGAAGATACTTTCCCATGTTCATCCTATTTTTCATCTTTTTTCTCCCTCTTTCCTCCATTCCTCTTCCTCCTCCTCCTCCTCCTCCTCCTCCTCCTCCTCCTCCTCCTCCTCCTCTCCCTCCTCCTCTTTCTCTCTCACTTCTCCTGCGGTCAGCAAACAGCAAAGTATTCACATATTCTCGTTTTTCTATCCGTATGCCATGGTGCACTGCAGAATACGAATGAATACAACATCACTGGACAACATCAAAATGTCAAAATTAACTTTTTTTTTATGGAAGATTTGAGCACACCTGATTCCTACTTTGATGTGCCAGGCTTTACTCTTTTCCCGCTATCGGCGTTCAGAGTACTAAGGAAAAAGAAAAAAAAAAAGAGGTTAGTTTTGTTGTCTATTTCTGATTTGTTTCTTTTTCAGTCTCCAAAAAAGTACCAGGACACGTTTTCATATTCATTCTGGTTACTATTTTTATACAGCTTCAGAAGGATATGTTCTATGATGCATTTTCATATTCATTCTGCTTGCTATTTGGTGATTCTATAGAGCTTTAGAAATTCGTGTGGGGATTGGAATAGTGAAGACTGTAGCCATTAATCTTCTCACCTTCATAACCCCTGCCTAATGTAAATAAAATTGTCTGATCGTATCCAAAACTCAAGGTAAAAATGCGTTAAAGACTCTGGCCATTATTCTTCTGACCACCATAGATCTTTCCTAATGTAAATAAAATCGTCTAATCACACTCAAAAATCAAGATGCGTCTCAGTATTGAAAGGGTTAAGTACCTAGTAATACAATTATAATTGCTTGTGGGTTAGGATGATATTGTTTTGCAGTGAACAATTGTGTGTTTTAGTGAGTGCAGTAGTCCCTTAGGTAACCAACTGGTTGGGTTCCTGGAGAAGTGTTCTTTCATTAAAAGCGCGTCATGTTACTCCATTGTGACAGATTCAGTGCGATTTAGTACCCAGATATCTGACTTTTCATAGCATTCACTCGCATGACGTGAATTCGTGATCTCAGAAACTAAATAGACTAATGTGATTTTCTTTCCAAACATCTTATTTTCACGATCGGCCATTGTGCATATCTCATACAATAAAGAATGCGATTATTAGCAATTCCTGAAATGTTAGATGCATGAAAGATCTGAGAACACCTTTAGATTACTGCAGATTTTACTTCTATGCCCCCCCTCACCCCCTGTTCGCCGCAACCTTTCTACCCGTCCATATTTCGTGGTTTTCCCTGCGGTGGAAGAAGTTTTGGGCCACACTCCTCCATACTCCTTGCGGCACTCAGCGGGGCGTCCATGGCGGCGATAGGAGGCGGGAGTGAGTGTTAGACCAGCGCGGGATGCAGGAGTAAGGACGCATTAAGGAGACCATTTAGAAGAGTGGGAAAAAATAACTTTCATTCTCATTTCTGCAGCCGCCGAGCCTCGACCCGCGCGCCTTACAAAATAGTGAAAGCATTTTGGCTGAATTTTGCCCCACGGGAGACTGTAGTGTGCCGTGGTGCTCCTCATGGTAAGATAAGTCTCTCTCTCTCTCTCTCTCTCTCTCTCTCTCTCTCTCTCTCTCTCTCTCTCTCTCTCTCTCTCTCTCTCTCTCTCTCTCTCTCTCTCTCTCTCTCTCTCTCTCTCTCTCTCTCTCTCTCTCTCTCTCTCTCTCTCTCTCTCTCTCTCTCTCTCTCTCTCTCTCTCTCTCTCTCTCTCTCTCTCTCTCTCTCTCTCTCTCTCTCTCTCTCTCTCTCTCTCTCTCTCTCTCTCTCTCTCTCTCTCTCTCTCTCTCTCTCTCTCTCTCTCTCTCTCTCTCTCTCTCTCTCTCTCTCTCTCTCTCTCTCTCTCTCTCTCTCTCTCTCTCTCTCTCTCTCTCTCTCTCTCTCTCTCTCTCTCTCTCTCTCTCTCTCTCTCTCTCTCTCTCTCTCTTTCAGAAGGAGGTCGAAAGTTAGTGTAGAGTTGCGTGTGGCTTTTGAAGGGACGACATTCCCTGTTTGGTGGTGCGGAATGAATCAATCGAGCAGCTCCTTGTGACCTCCAGGAGGCAATCCAGACAAGTGACTGGTGTTAATTGATGACCCAAATGAGATCCAATCACACCTGCAACAATCAAGTCAAGGAGGCTGGAAGGAACTTGCGAGATAGACGTTCATTAAGCCAATCAGTGACTGGGAAAGTTAATTTGTAAAGGCACCGATTGTGTGTCTGTCACCCCGCCTGACTGGCGACTGTTATGTTTTATTACCAGACAAACATTGCCGTATTGTATATCAAATTAATGAAATTGTTGTTTCATCAAAAATTATAGTAGTAGTTGTAGTTGTAGTAGTAGGACGAGATGGCGGAGAAAGTGGAGGAGGAGGAGGAAGAGGCAGAGGCGGAGGAGCTGGAGGAGAAGGAAGAGGATTTCAGTTACTTGGTAAAGCGCTTTTCGGCTGCATAATGAGGCAGTTCTCAAAGCGCAGTGTTGTCAACGTGAGCTAACATGAACACTCCAGCGCTACACGCTATTCACTCTTTATGGTGAATAAATGTGTATCAGACTCTGCTATGCGTGAAGATTTCATAGATTCATTATATAGTTTAGTTTCCTCTCCGTGCTGCACATTTTCAGTTATCTGGACCTGTTGGCTGAAGTGAATTGCAAACGATGCAGATATTTTCAATAGCCTGCTCTGTCTTTTATTGCGGCCCACATAAAAATCAAAAATGCTTCTGAAATACCCAGCGCTACACCACGATATAATATCTTGGAAAAGTGTGCTCGCTTTAATTCCAGAACATGGGCTGCGGCGGGCATTTTATTGTTTCCTGCATTCCGCGCATGTAAGCCTGGCGAGCCCCAAGTCTGTGGGACCAAACAATAGATAATCTAATCCTCTATGAATGCTCTATATATCGGCCGCCGAATATCGGAATACCAGGCAACACCGGCTCGCGAATTATTCCCCTCCCACTAACCACCCCGCCCCAACCCGGTCTTCGCAGCCCCAACAATACACGCCCGCCCCCACCCCAGCGCTCCTTCAACTGCAGAGGAATATGTGGTGACTTTGCAACTCTCATTGTTCCCGAATAAGCTCAATTTGTCAGTAGTAACAAGTAAACAAATAAATAAACTAATTAATAAAATGCATGAAAAAACGTTTAGTCATGTGATCTTTGAAAATTATCCCAATAAGTAGTCTCGTGTTGTGAGTCTAATGAAAGGGAAAAAGAGTAATGAGAGTCTCGGAGCAGGCAAAGTAATGAGAGTCTCGGAGCCGGTAAAGAAAGATAAAGGAACTGGCAACACTGAGCAAGTTTCTACGCAATATATTTGTTCTCTCGCCTTCAGAAGCTTCAGGTGATTTAGGGAGAATAAGCAGAGGCGTCTTTCATCTCCCTCTGTGTTTCCCCCATTTTATTTTATTTTATTTTATTTTTTGCTCTGCCTCCTTCCTTTCCTCTTCGCATCTGAACTCTCCATCTCTACTCTATTGCCTTTATTGTCTCCTTCTCATCTCTTCTTTCTGTCCTATCTCTATTTCTTCTTCCTCATATCTACCCTTTCCATCTCCTCTTCTCACTTTGTTTTGTTTTCATTCTTTTCACTCTTTTTATCCTTTTCCTTTACTTACCTCTTCCATTTATCTGTACTTCTCTTCACCTCGTATATCTTCTTCCCTTCCTTCCGTACTTTTCCCTCTCCTTCCGGCCTTCTCATCCATTCTCTCTCTCTTGTTTTCCATCCTCTACTACCTCCTTCATTTTCTTCCTCTTACCTACACTCTTCATATTTTGTCCATCATCTTATCTTCCTTCCTATCTTGTATTCCTTTCCTTCTCCTTCCCTCCTTTTCGCCTCTTCTCTTTCCTGTCCTTTTCCTCCTCCTCTCCTTCTCTTCCTCCATTCTGTCTGCCAACTTGCTTTCCTTACTTCGATCCCTCTCCCTCTCTCCCTCTCTCTCTCTCCCTCCCTCCCTCCTTCCCTCCTCTCTGGTAGCAGCTCGAGTGGATCCCGAAAGAGCTCAGGGTATGAAAACTTGGTGTAATTAGACTTGTCTGGCGGATACTGGGCTGGCGGGGGACTTCGCTGCGTGTGCGTGTACTAGGTATTCTCCGACGCAATGTTCTTCCACCTCCACTTTTCGAAGACCTCAAAATTTATTAGTCAGGTTCATAGGTGTGTATTTTAAAGTATTGATGTAGGTTGTGTTGATTTTTTTATTACAATAGTTTAAGGACGCTTGAATGCCATACTAACCTTCAGAAATGCGTCTCAGAGGTCAAGATAAGAAGTTCAGATGTTTAAAGGTTACAGTCATTGTGTATTCATTAAGATCATTAAAGAACACAAGGAAAGTCAAATATATTTCAATCAAGAGTGTCAAAAATCAGAATAAAAAGCTGTTTAAGAATATTGTCCGTCGTGTGTGTGTAAGCCTCCAGTCCAGCAGTGGGCGTGGGATTGAAAGCCTTTGTCTCGTAATAATTATTTGACCAAACTTAACCCCTTCAATACTGCGACACATTTTTATCTTGGAATTTGTGAATGATTAGACCAGTTATTTGACATTAGGAAGGATCTACGGTGCTCAGAAGATTAATGAGCAGTCTCCACTATTTTAATCCCCCACATAAGTTTCTGAAGCTGTATAAAATCACCAAATAGTAACCAAAGTGAATATGGAAACGAGTCATGGTACTGAAAGGATTAGATACCCTCAAAGCGGATTAGAGGTTGAGATAAGCTGAAACTTGTAGGAATAGATTCCCCCACGTGACACTCGGATCATTACCCACTCTTATAGATGTCATGTTGTCTACCTTGTACTATTCTTTTCTTCTGTGGATGGATATTAGCCTAGAAAAGAACAAAATATATACTGAGTTTCCACTTCCTATAGAAAATTCAAAAGATTATTCAAAATTGTGGGATATTTAGTCTGGAATACATAATTGCGTAATATTTATGCTATATCTATAAAATGCCGCGTTATAATGACCTTGAGAGCTGTGTTGAATGTTAGTTCCTTCAGTACTGGGACACATTTTTATCTCGAGTTTTGTGTGTGATTAGAGGATTTCATTGACATTAGGAAGATTAATGGCCACAGTCTTCACTACTTCAATCCTCACATAAATTTCTGTAACTCTATAAAATTACCAAATAGTAACCAGAAGGAATATGAAAAAGTGTCATGGTATTGAAGGGGTTAAAGAAAAGATGACGCTATAACTGTGCATGGCTGCGTGTTGTAGGTGTGGTGAAATGAGTTTATATGAAGGTTTCCTATGAGAATGTGGGCAGAATAATGACAGTCACTTCCCTCTCAACTTCCTCCTGCTTTTCTCTTTCTGCCCTCGTCTCCCTCATCCCTCTTACGTCCTCTCTCTCTCTCTCTCTCTCTCTCTCTCTCTCTCTCTCTCTCTCTCTCTCTCTCTCTCTCCAAGCTTTAACTCATTTTTCTCCCTCCAATTCCCTGTGTCTCTCTTTGGCCCAGTTGGCAAAGCAGTGTTGCCACCTCAGGGACATTTCTCTTACTTAATGTCTATGTGATGTGAACCCTGCTGTCTTGACTGAAATAGCCTGCTCTCTCTCTCTCTCTCTCTCTCTCTCTCTCTCTCTCTCTCTCTCTCTCTCTCTCTCTCTCTCTCTCTCTTTACTAATAAGTCAGTCATTTTGTCGATTTGTGTATTTGTCTTCATTTTTATATATACTCTCTCTCTCTCTCTCTCTCTCTCTCTCTCTCTCTCTCTCTCTCTCTCTCTCTCTCTCTCTCTCTCTCTCTCTCTCTCTCTCTCCGGAAATGTTATTAGTTTATGCCCATCTATTCCCAGTTAATTAAATGAAGTGAAAAATGGAGTTCCCTAACCAGTCCGGAGAATGACGAGGTAATAAATTTCCCACCGACGTGTACGGATGGAATTAATCACAGTAGCGAGGTGGCTCTGGGTCGGCGCCCCTTCCCCCCCCCCCCACCCTTTACATTCACGGCTCCTCCCCTTACACCTCCTTTATTTTTGTCTTTTTCTCTTATTACTGCTCGCTCGGAGGTAGTTGCTATTCATCTCTTTCTCTCATTGTAGTTACTTTTGTTACTGTCTGTGTGTGTGTGTGTGTGTGTGTGTGTGTGTGTGTGTGTGTGTGTGTGTGTGTGTGTGTGTGTGTGTGTGTGGTGGGTGTGTTTAATTTGTGATCTTTTACTTGTTTCCGTGCTATCATATTCAGTGAGTGTTTTTTTTTTTTTCAACTCTATGCTAGTGCCTTCTTAAACATCACCCCTCAACACACACACATAGATTAGACTCCTTTTGGTGCTCGACGTCCCCCCAACATGTCCCTTTGTCCTCGCCACGCCTGCCTCGCTGCGCCTAGCCTCTTTACGTGCTGGTCTTCGCATAATTCCGCCATTTCATAACGCTCGTGCTGTAAAACATATTCGCGCCGTGTCCCTGCCGCTCTCAAGTATCACGAATTTC
>NC_059304.1:13191392-13218892 GCF_017591435.1 Portunus trituberculatus
TTATCAGAGCCACGAGGGATAGAAGAGGGTGGATGTCCATGGTTACCCACGGTAAGGTAAGGTAAGGAACACACACGAATAAAACTGACGGGTAAAAACAGCAGATACAGGTCCAAGCGTAGTCTCGAGTCCTGCACACATTGCTCTCTCGGGTTTCACCTCGTCCCATCGCAGAGTTTACAGCGCCAATGAGGAAAAAGCCAATACTCCCGTGCATGGCTCAGGATGTGGAGGTGGTGGGGTCAGGGGAAGGGGGTGGAAGAGGGTTTGTGGTGAATGTGGTCGAGTGGTGGAGTGGTGAGGGAAAGAGACAGTGTGGTGGAGTGACGTGCATGATATCTAAACCTTCGCTAATTGGTCTCTCTCTCTCTCTCTCTCTCTCTCTCTCTCTCTCTCTCTCTCTCTCTCTCTCTCTCTCTCTCTCTCTCTCTCTCTCTCTCTCTCTCTCTCTCTCTCTCTCTCTCTCTCTCTCTCTCTCTCTCTCCATTCTTTCACTTCATTCTGATAGACAAATGGAGAGAGAGAGAGAGAGAGAGAGAGAGAGAGAGAGAGAGAGAGAGAGAGAGAGAGACATTCAACCGTCCCTGTTTTTCGGATATTTTTAGTTTCGTCCTTCCATTCTTCTTTGTTTATTTTACTTTCCCCCTTCACACAAACACACACACACACACACACACACACACACACACACACACACACACACACACACACACACACACACACACACACACACACACACACACACACACACACACTCTGAATATGCGGAAGGCTGTTCTTTACGTTACGTGTTTTTTTTTTCTTTGTTATTTTCTATTCCCAGTGAACCAATGTTGGGAAAAAACTGTTTGCTGGTAGTTCATTGATTTTGTGTTGGGTATTATTTCTCTTTTTTTTCTATTTTCTTCTTATTTATATGTGAACCAGTTTAAATAAGCCATTAAGAAGTAATTTAGAATGAATCAGAAGGTTTGAGGTGTCATCTGAAGCACACACACACACACACACACACACACACACACACTCGTTTAGGTCATGTTGATACAGGTTGGTCTGTTTGAACAAAACCTGAGTTAATTTGGAGCTGCTACACAGAAAACAAACGACTCAGGCTTCACTACTTTTACAAAATATTTCTTTGTTTTCTTTTTCCACAATCGAATCCCTATCTAATAAAGCAACACTGAGGTGATTAACTCCTTCAGTACCATGACGTGTTTTCATATTTATTTTGCTTACTATTTGGCGATTAAAATTATGAAAACTCTCTACATTAATCTTCCTGCCTCAATAGATCTTTCCTAATGTAAATAAAATCGTCTAATCATACCCAAAACTCATGATAAACATACGTCCCAGTATCTTATGGGCGTCATTCATATCAGAAGTTTTTCTTTCACAATGTAACCTTGAACTCATTTTTTGAGGGGGCTGTTTTCTTTCTGGACCTTTCAGTGTTGTTGTCCGTAGTCAGAGTCCGTCTAACACAAACACACTGGTGGAACAAAAACCCTTCTTAAAGTATCACTGGACTCACGAAAACCCCAATACCTTCCATAACAACTAGCCAGAAATATGCTGTGTGAATAGAACGACGCAGTGTTTGAGAATGCAGCTCAGAGTGCGGCCCAGCAGTGTGGCAATCCCCTGACGTGGTATACACACTACCTGGAATGAGCAAGAATGTGAGCCTAAAGATCCCCCACTCGCACTCGCCTCCACTCTGAGTCTGCCACCCAGTCCACGCCGGATTGTGAAAACTTGTGGCCACTGATGATGAAGGCCTGGAGTGAAAGAGCCGCATCAGCGAGGCATTCAAGTCCCCCATGCACCTGATGCTTCTTAACTTCTCCCGGCGCTGAAATCACTCCGCTTCTCTGCTGCTCCCCTGACGAAAAAAATATATATAAAAAAAGGAAAATATACCTCACTCATACACACATTTCCTCTTGAAAATAACACACACACACACACACACACACACACACACACACACACACACACACACACACACACACACACACACACACACACACATATACATACACACACGGCGAAATGCAGAAGGAAAATTGAGGAATCATAGTTGCAATCCCCACCTATGCCGCGCCGGTCGCATGAGGCACCTTAATAGCCAAGGTCTGTGCCAGCCTCGCCTGCTGCCACCCACGCGTCATTAGCCAACACTGGGATCTCTGGAAACTCGTAAATATTTCGCCTATTACTACAGATTAAGGGAGGAAAGTCACGAAATTATTTTATCTGTACGAAAAATAAACGTAGGAAAAAAGTTTGAATGACAGAAAGATGGATGCGTTTTGCTGTGTATTCCAGTCTTGTCTGTTTTGTTTTTTTTTTCATGAAGCTGTTCGTGTATTAAGTATAGTTTATTATGGTGATATTGTATGATTTCTTGTATTTTATGTGCAAAACGCTCAAGGTCAAACAGGAGGATGCATGCAGAGGCGTATTACTTCCAACATTCTGACTTTGCTACTGTTAACGTTTCGAGAATTACTGGCAAAGCAAAAGAAAAGAAAGAAGAAGTAAAAGTAATGAAGAACCACATACCCATACAAAAAAAATCAATGTACTATCATTAAACACACAGGTCGTTTATTAACCTGTTTTAACCCCTTCAGGACTACGACGCGTTTCTCATAGTTATTCTGCTTACTATTTGGCGAATTTATACATTTTCAGAAACTTATGTGGCGATTGAAATAGTGAAGACTGTGGCCATTAATCTTCTGACCTGCAGAACCCTTCCTAATGTCAAAATAATCATCTAATCATACCCGAAAATTCATGGTAAAAATGCGTCCCAGTACTTAATAAATTAATGACAGTATGATTTTTCATCCCCGCCACTATTTTTGAGAGTTTCCTGTCCAGTCACCCACTACCCACCGTGAGTAATATATGAATACGGGGCCGCCATGGTACAGTGGAACCATGCGTGCTTTGGGGTCCGAGGGGTCTCCAAGAGCATGGGTTCGAATCCTGTCCACGCTCCGAGTGTAGGTTGGGCTTCCTCACTCGCGGCAATGGTTTCCTAGCGGGGGGGCTTTTAGATAGGTATCCCAAAAAGTATCTCCTTTAGCCCATAAATTCCCGTTAAAAGCCCACATGGTATAAATTAAATAAAATACTCACCTTTTTACTCACATTTTTACTGTATTTCCATGGTAAGAATGAGTGAGTGTGGCGTGAAGATCCTGATGTAGTATTTTCATTCATTTCGTTATAATTCCTTTTATTCTTGTGGTATAAGGCCTCATCTCGGCGTTGAGGCACTGCATTCCTTCCTTCCGGCATTCCGCGGCATGTAATAAGTATCTCTCAGCTTTTGTCTTCTCTTATGTAGTGCTTCGTGGCGAAAATTGCTTTGCTGGTAATGAAAAATGCCGGCCGGACTCTGCGGGGAGCAATCAGCCAGCGCACGCGCGCGCACACACACACACACACACACACACACACACACACACACACACACACACACACACACACACACACACACACACAGCGGGAAAAGCAGGAAACAATAAGAGCCTAAGGAAGAAAACAATCAGCGTCACGTCACCGGATGAGGAAACTGAACTTGAGCGTCTGATAGAAGAAGGAGAAAGGGCCAACCGCGCCTCTCCCTCTCCCCCTCTCTTCTCCCTTTCCCTTCTCCCTCTCCCTTCTCCCTCTCCCTCTCCCTCTCTCTACTGCTCCTGGGTTACCCCTTCGCAGTGTCCAAGTCGGCACAAGTTTCCCACTATTGTTTGTAGAAGAGTCAGTAAAAGTTTGTTCAATCTCAGATGAGGGGGAGAGGGACTAGGGACGAGGGGAAGAAGGGAAGAGGGGACGAATGGAAGAGGGGAAGAGGTAGCAACAAGGGAAGGGACAGAGACGCGGCTGGTTGAAATAAAAGCGACTGACTGCTGGAAAATAATTGGAAGGAAAAAGAGAGTTGATGCAATAGTGAAGCCTTTTGGTGTGTGTGTGTGTGTGTGTGTGTGTGTGTGTGTGTGTGTGTGTGTGTGTGTGTGTGTGTGTGTGTGCAGGTATAGGTGAAGGTGGGTGTGTGGGAGGCTGTTGTGACAAAGGCCTTCCCTCCCACTCTAATCCACCTCCTCCTCCTCCTCCTCCTCCTCCTCCTCCTCCTCCTCCTTCCCCACTGACCACCTGCGTTAAAAATTGGTTCTCTCATCTCTCCATCCATTTGTTCTCATTTTCCATCACCCTTACCTATTTTTTTTCTCTTTTTTCAGTTTCCCTTATCTTTCCTAATTTCCCATCCTTTTTTTCTCTCCATCAGCATGTATGTGAGATTGCGTCTTTTTTTTTTTTCTTCTTCTTTTTCCTTCACGGAGTTTGTTCCCCAGAGTTCAACTTGGAGCGAATGTCTTGTTTTAGTCACCCAGGCATCACTCAGACTAAAGACTCAAGCAGATGAAGGTGAAAGGAGGAGATTATGCAGTGTACTCGATTCCTCCTTAGCTCCCTTTATCCCTCCTTCCTACTCCCTCCCCACACTTCCCCCACTCTCTCTCTCTCTCTCTCTCTCTCTCTCTCTCTCTCTCTCTCTCTCTCTCTCTCTCTCTCTCTCTCACTCTCTCCCTCCAATGCCACTGCGGGTAAATGAATAAAAAAAGATTGAGTTGCTTCGTTTAATTAGTTCGTAAGTTCGTGTTGCTGCGGAGTTGTTCGCCTCCTGTCTTCCTGAAAGCTGAACCAGTTTAGCTGAATTCTTGTTTTTGTTGCCAGTTTGTTGAGTTTCCAAGTTGAGGGAAGACAGAAAAAGAGGGGAGAGGACCAGCAGTTTCCGTCTTGGGTCTCTCTCTCTCTCTCTCTCTCTCTCTCTCTCTCTCTCTCTCTCTCTCTCTCTCTCTCTCTCTCTCTCTCTCTCTGTTCTTCCCTTTGTGAGAGCAAGGAAAGCTCTGATGCAAAGTTGTTGTTTTTAATAACGAGTGTCTAAGTTAGTTAACCTGTGTTTCTTTCTGTTCCGTTTTCCGCAGCTTTCTCCTTCTCTCTCTCTCTCTCTCTCTCTCTCTCTCTCTCTCTCTCTCTCTCTCTCTCTCTCTCTCTCTCTCTCTCTCTCTCTCTCTCTCTCTCTCTCTCTCTCTCTCTCTCTCTCTCTCTCTCTCTCTACCATTTATCTTGTTACTCGTTCGCATCCTGCTCCCTTCTTCTCTTCCCCTCCTATCTCTAATCCAAATATAATCCTAACCATCTTTGTCACTGTTTCCATTTTCCTCCTACTCCTCTTCTTCTTCCTCCTTTTCCTCTTCCTCTTCCTGCTCCTTTTTTTTTCGTAATGACGGACGCATTACGCTCCTCATTTCTCTCAGTGTGTTTCGTCTTCAAAGTCCACAAACAAACCCTCGACCTCGTGTTGTGCTCTTGTTGTGTTTCCTTCCCCTCTCTCTCTCTCCCTCGTTCTTTAATTCCCTGGTGGTCATTTCCCTGCATCATTTTTTCCCCTTCGTTTGTGTCTTATGTGGGGTTTTCTCTTTTCTATTTATTTATTCATGGTGTTTTTTATTATTGTTTTTTTTTCTTTTGTGTATCAGTTTATTTGTAAGTGAGGGAACTGTATGTGTATTTTTTTTTGCATGTTTTTTTTTATTATTTTCTCTTTTAATCGATAGTTTTCCTCTTTTTCTTTAGTCATTTGTGTTATTTTTTTTTCTCCACATATACATATTCATTTTTTTTCCTTAAGTTTAATCAGTTTATTTGCAAGTATGGAATATATTTGTGCTAACGTTTTTCTTTCTTTTTTTTTCTTTTTTTTTTATCTTTCTCTTCCCCCATCTCTTTCATTTCTGATTTCACTATTCCCGTCATCATTATTTTCTTTCCTAATCACGTGTCTTATTGTGAAGGGAAATGGTGAGGCAGTGAATCTCAGCCAATTACCTCACAGGAATAGCAAGGCAACCTATAATATTCCTCCCGTTTACCTTCCTCCTCCTTCCTTCTCTCTCTCTCTCTCTCTCTCTCTCTCTCTCTCTCTCTCTCTCTCTCTCTCTCTCTCTCTCTCTCTCTCTCTCTCTCTCTCTCTCTCTCTTCTTTCCATATCATTTCCTTTCCTTTCCTTTTTTTTCTTTTCTTTTCCATTATAACGCATGCACAGATTCTGCTTCCCTTCCTACATCCTCCTCCTCCTCCTCCTCCTCCTCCTCCTCCTCCTCCTCCTCCTCTTTCTTTCGCCATCTTCATTATCAAGACAAGAATTAATAGTAACTTTTCTTAAACTGTGTAATTTTCTCGTGAATCTTCTTTAAGTAGGGTGAAGAGAGAATTTTTGGCGGTTCACGTGACTAATTTCCTCCTCCTCCTCCTCCTCCTCCTCCTCCTCCTCCTCCTCCTCCTCCTCATAGCCTTCTGCTTTCCTGTCCTGTCTCTAACACTATGTAGTTAGTATAGATTAGTTAACCAAGCAGCCTAGTAAGGACCCCAGGGTTTGTTGTTGCTTGGTCTTTCCTTTGTATATTCCTTTGTATATTCCTCCTCTTCCTCCTCCTCTCGTTTTTATTCTTCCTCCCGCTTTTCTTCCTCTCCTTTCTCCTCCTCCATCACCTGCTGCCTTTTCTTTCTTTGGCACTTCTTGTATTCTCCTCGTCCTCCTCCTCCTCCTCCTCCTCCTCCTCCTCCTCCTCCTCCTCTTGTCCCAGTAGGTAGTTAGGTAGTCAGATTTTCCTATTGTGTCCAGGAAACGAAGATGTGACTATTTGATTCACTGGGAGACAGCCAGAGGAGTAACACATTCTCTCTCTCTCTCTCTCTCTCTCTCTCTCTCTCTCTCTCTCTCTCTCTCTCTCTCTCTCTCTGCAGTCATATGGTATTAAAAACCATTCTTTGTCTTAAACTTATTTATTATGATATTTGTTTAACATTTGTATTGTCTTGCTTCTGTACAGTAGAAATAAGTCATTCTGAAGTGTGAACGTCGTGAAATACTTAATCATCTAACCTCTAAGTCAAGTTTTAAAATAGAGTTACTTTTCGTGGCTTTCAGTGGTGCTGAGGCGTCCTGTGTTAGAAAACCCTCCCAGAAAGTTACCAGAAAGGAAATTTGATTCATTAGACCATTTAGCTTCGAGTTGATCTTATAACACAGGATGCCTCTCGTGCTTACAGCTGGGAGTGTCAGCTGAACTGCCTGGCCTCTGGTGGCAGCCCGGCGCACCTCATTGTGATGCTTGGTGTGGAAAAGCGGTGATTTATATATTTTAGAACAATGGGGTAGAAATTATCAGGTATACAGGTGGCAGTTCCTGTATGATAATCTGTACTTAGGTATACCCACGTATCATCCCGATCCATGAATTCCATCTTTTTTTTCTTTTTCAGGTAGATATTCAAGTAGCAATGTATTCTATAAGGCCGCAGGCTCTTTGTGTTGGGATGTAATTAACTGTGAAATTTGCACGAAAAAGGTAAAGAAAAAAAATATGGAATGAAAACAGCAATCTTTTTATATAACTTAATTTTCCAGCTTTGTGCGATACTAGGAATTATGTTTTATGCAATGAAGTCGCTGACACTTTAATTAAACAAGGGACGTGAATGCTGACAGCTGCGTGGGTGGTGTTCATGCAAGTAAAATAGAGGAAAAAAGAAAGTAGGTAGATAAAACATTGAAATGACCATCGGGGTTTGGATATGGGTCAGGCTTTCCCACACTCGGCTTCCACACCAGACTTTCCCCACCGTTAAATAACCCACTTGCTTTTTTGCCTCATCCCCTCCGGCCCCAAGCCAGTGGTGTCCGGGCCGGGATGCACCAAACGGTCCGGCAGAGTTCATAGCATGACGAGGAGAAAACAAACATGAAGAGCAATTATTATGATCGTTATCGGCAGGTTAGGGCTCTCTCTCTCTCTCTCTCTCTCTCTCTCTCTCTCTCTCTCTCTCTCTCTCTCTCTCTCTCTCTGTAGTGAGTGAGTGGGTGAATAAGCAAGTTTCCATGGCAGGTTGCACAAAGCTGTACAGTGCTGCGGGCGACACACACAAACAGGCAACACTCGTCATCTCGAGTAACAACAGAGAACGTTGTGCCATCGTGTCCCCTCCGGTGTGGCATAAAGTTTTCCATGGATGAAGAATTTCTCTAATCATCACCCACAGCATTTTGCTCAACAATTTCCTGATTTTTTTTTTTTTTTTCAAGCCTAGGAAGCACAGAATTGATCTCCTATTCTATCTATATTTTTGTTTTTGTTTTTTCTGCGTCCGTATAATGAATGTTTACAGTGCTATGAGTGTTGAAAAAGAAAGGCTATGGCAGTAAAAGGGTCAATAGGAATGTTATACGCAATACAAGGACGGAGGAGGAAAATAATGAACGAGATGAAAACTAGATGGAGAGATGAGACGTAAAGTTTTTATATGCAGCCTGGAATAGACGGAAAGCGGAGAAATGAGTGAAGGTTGGAAAAAGGTACTGCTTACTTCACTGCCAGGCCATCACGTCACTAAACCACCACCACCGCACTACACCACCGCAAACCGGCGCTTCAGCAGTCTCTCCCAGCACGAGCGGGCTGCCTGTATGTAAGACGTCACGTAGAGTCCATTTTTGTCACTAGAGTCCATTTTTCACTCTTATATCTGTTTCTAAGAGAGAGAGAGAGAGAGAGAGAGAGAGAGAGAGAGAGAGAGAGAGAGAGAGAGAGAGAGAGAGAGAGAGAGAGAGAGAGAGAGAGAGAGAGAGAGAGAGAGAGAGAGAGAGAGAGAGAGAGAGAGAGAGAGAGAGAGAGAGAGAGAGAGAGAGAGAGAGAGAGAGAGAGAGAGAGAGAGAGAGAGAGAGAGAGAGAGAGAGAGAGAGAGAGAGAGAGAGAGAGAGAGAAATTAATAATTGAGTACAATAAATCAAGTAACATTTTAATAAGAGCTTGCCGGAGCTGGCGCGTGGGGCGTCTAGCACACACACCGCATGAGGGAGGCTGGTGTGCTGTATGGTGCTCTGCTAGTAACCAAGTCGCACATGTATAATTTTTTGTGTAACCTGTAATGATGATGTTCTTGACCAGGGTACGAAACCTTTATGATGAATGAAGCAGTTATTTTGAAGGAGGGCGCCTCGCGTGTACCCAGATAGTCCACGGCGCCCTGCACCCCATGTGTGCCGCCAGCTGGGCCCGCTCCGGCTGTCTGCGTCAAGTGTCCTTCCAGGAATACTTGCTTGGCGATGACTCGTGTAGTTGATTAAAGGAGCGGTGCGTGGTCGTCATCAGAACCAAGTACTCCTCACCTTCCGCACACACGCCGCGGGACGCTCGGCACTCAGAGTGAAGAGGGTGTTTTAATGTCGCGGATTCACTTGACGTAAAGAAAACAGCCTCGCGCTGCGGCTTGGAGCGGCAGGCAGGTTTTCCCTCTGAGTGCCATTTACATAATCTTATGGAAACTAAACAGCTTACACTAGAGTTCTATAAAGTATTTCTTTTACCGAATATGAGTTTGCCTCATAAATAAAGTGAAAATATTTGGCAGGTTTTTCTTTGTGTTATTAACGTGTCTTTTGGTTCATGTTCATAATTGCAGAAAATGCTGAGTTATTTGTGCCCCCTACTAGCAGGGCTACTGAGACGCTGGGATGTGCATGCACTTTCTCTTCATCATCCCAAGAAAGTGTGGCCACTGCTCCCTCCTGCGAACGAGCAACTCTCCTGCCACTCTCGCTGGCGGAGGCTCGGCATGCCCTTCGTGAGGTCTTTGTCTGGCGCTAAGAAATGCTCTCATCTCGGCTGAGTCACGTCCTCAAGTAGCGTGATCAATACGCAGATTATCGCTCGTGCTGATGGTCGCCAGCATGCTTAGTGCCGATGGTCGTGCGTAACGTCGCGTGTAAGGAAGAAGAGTGATGCGCGGCAGTGTTTGTCTCGCCTCCGATGCTGCGCTGTGTCAATACGAGTGAGACCAAAGACACAAGTAACATACGTCAGTAAATATTAATTTTGAACCTAGAGTGTGCGAGATGAACGCTCCCAACTCCCGGAGCTCCGTAATGAAAGTCGCCTCATGTTATTGAAATAAAAAAAAAATTAAATTGTTTTTAAGAGGAAGACTCGTGTATGATAAATTAAGGATCCAGGCACGTGGCGCAATACTGCTTGCATCTGTGATATCATTCTTATTGTTGCAGTATGTAAATGTAATTTCTAATCCTTGAAATTAGCCGCATAAAAAGAAAAAGTATACATCTTTTTAGACTACAAATTAATCCCGCAATGAGCCGAAATCCGTCACTTACTAATAAAAACCATTAATGTTCGAGTTGTTTTGTGCCGCGGAGGAATCACATGAGGAATTATGTCGAGATTTTTATACCCTGAACTTTCTTTGTGGCGCAGCGGCCCACGACTTTTACCGGCGTGTTTATCCATGCACTGAAGAGGCGCGGAGGGTGGCGGGCGGCAAGGGAGGGAGAGGTAGCTCAGTTGTACACGACCCAGTAGACGGCGTTGAAGGCGAGAAAGCCAGCGGGGTAGAGGACGCGGAAGCAGCGGTCCAGCCATATGGCGGCCACCTGCCCCCTGCTGCTGGCGTGGTCGTCGGTGAGGTCAGGCTGGGAGAAGAGAGGCTGTTGTCACTACTTTGTCTGGGTGTCTGAAGCATCTGTCTACTGTTCATCAGAAGGACACACACACACACACACACACACACACACACACACACACACACGCCCGGTAGCTCAGTGGTTAGAGCGCTGGCTTCACAAGCCAGAGGACCGGGGTTCGATTCCCCGGCCGGGTGGAGATATTTGGGTGTGTCTCACCTAACAGTGAGTAGGTACGGGATGTAAATCGAGGAGTTGTGACCTTGTTGTCCCGGTGTGTGGTGTGTGCCTGGTCTCAGGCCTATCCTAAGATCGGAAATAATGAGCTCTGAGCTCGTTCCGTAGGGTAACGTCTGGCTCGTCAGAGACTGCAGCAGATCAGTGAAACACACACACACACACACACACACACACGCACGCACGCGCACATATCATATGTACTATAACTACGTAAATACTCTTAGATGAATCAACGAAACATTTTGGAGAGGAGAGGGAAGAGGGAGCTGGAGCCTAAGTACTACATTATGTTATACCTTTTGTTCACCAACCTCAAGAGCGAAGGAGTTGCGTTTCGGGGAGAGCGACTGCCTGCCCTTGGTGGGGAAGTGACCCAGCACGTCCACCACCACGCTCTCCACCGCCGCCACGAAGATGAAGGCCAGGCAGGTCCCCGTGAACACCTCGATAGCCTGCAGGGGGGAATTGGGTCAAAGGAGATGAGCGAGGGTAGCTACTCTGCATAAACTGTCGAACTATAATAAGGAATTCGAAGCAGCAACAGATCGTAACAGTGTGCAGGATTGTGGGGAAGGAAGGGTGAGGAAGGAAGCGATGGTAGCCACCTTGCCTTAACTTCCATCGATTGTTTTAAGGGATTTAAAGCAGCAGCAGCAGATATTTAATTCCTCGTTTGACTGTTTGATTTTCACTGTGTCTGAGAAAAAATTCACAACATTGTATAAGAAAAAGAGAGAACTTTTAATGTATGACTAAACCATGTAACTAACAAACATAGGTTTTATTTCAATTTTTAGCACCACGTGAATCAAGTTTAGCATCAGATTGCGTGGTAAAATTGGCAAGAAAAATAGGTTAATCGCTCCAGTTTACTATTTTTCTTGATTTTCACTGCGCGGGGCAGTTCCCAAAAGAGGAATTTGCGAGGCCAGGTCAGATGAGGGTGTCGCCGCGCCGCTACTGATGTGCCCGTTTCTCGTGGGTGACATTACACCAAGTGACAAACTGAAATTATCTGCAGTATACCTTCCAACTATTTATTCGGCGGCGCTGGGGCGGTAAACTACTTGGCTGGCTGGGGAACGCTGCCACTGAACAAACCACCACCACCACCACCACCACCTCAGCGAACCCGCAGATTGGCCCCTAACAGTCATTTCATCCTGTGTTTGCTTGCTCCAGGAGTCGCTTGCTGGCCGGCTCTACAGGACAGCCCCGGCAGTGAGTGTTCTGATAGTGATTGGGAAGTCGTATTGATGCGTTGTTCGTTATCTCAAAAGGTTGATTAATTTGGAGCTTGCACCGTTACAATTACCTTTACAAACACAGATTTCGTCATCATTGTAGCAGGGACAATTTAATTAGCTCAGTGATCGTTTGTTTATATTGCACATTTTTTTTCCTTTTCTCTCTACAGATTCGAGGGTTAATTGTGGAAAAAGAAATGCGACTAAATACGGGAAAGCTCCAACGTCGGACAGCGAATCGAGACAAGTCCAGCATCAAAGGTACGTGTTAATTTCCACGCAGTGTTTGCAGGGACAGGAGGAAGCGGGAAGTGCAGTGCAGCATATATAGTTTGGCGCAGTTTTAAAGAGAGTGGAGGTGAGTGTCCGGGAAGGCTATGAGCGTGTTAGTTGGCGCAGCAATCTCCGGAGGCTCATCAGATTCACTCTAGAGGACTTGGCTGAAATGGCTCACACATTGGTTCACTGCCTCCTGTTTCGAGACATTTCCAATCTCTTTAAAACTTTGGCGCCTGGCCGATACTGCTGTGCGGGGCCTGGGGCCGTCTTGCTTCCAGAGTTCGTGCAGAGACGTGCCTAACGGGAGTGTCACAACAACACTCATGAACAATTTGACGCTGTATTTTTTGCTCATGTTCATTTTGTACGTCTCCCCGTAAAAGCAAGGGTAACTTTCTTAATTTTCGTATCATGAGAAACATACTGTAACATTCCAACCAAACAGTTCTTAGGGGATAATACCAATCATCGAAACTATTCAGATTTTTATTCTCTCTGGAGAAGAAGGGAGCAAGGAAGAAAGGAAAGGAAAGAGGGAGGGAGGGAGGGAGGGAGGGAAAGAACAGGTGCGAGACTTAGCAGAGTAAAACAGGAAGGGAGATGAAGGTAAAGGTTGTAGGAGTTAGGAAGGAGAATAGAGATAGATCGAGGCTAGAGAGATTACGTAGAGGAGTTTGAAGTTATGGCGAGTTAGAAAGGATGGGAGAAATTGAAAGTGTTATAGATAGGAAGGAGGAAAGATATCATTTGAGGCTGTAAGAGGTTTGGAAAGAGAAATAATATAGTTAGGTGCTGTAGAGGTTAAGAATCGAGATGCAAATTGACGTTATGGGGATTGTGAAGAAGAGAATATATAGGTTATGATTGTAAGGGATTAGAAAGGAGTGGAGATCCATGTAGATCATAAAGAAGAGTTATAGTTCAGGGTTGTAGGGGTATAGTGGTACAGAGAAAGTATTGCAAGAATTAGGAAGTAATTTATGGTTCAGGTCTGCAAGATAGTAGTGATATAAGGACCTGATTGTAAGACAACGATAATTATGTTGAGAGTTGCAAGATGTAGTGGTGCAGTGAAGCAGGGAAGTGTTTAGGAAAGAGAGGCATTATGGTCCAGATTTTCAAGGCTGTAGTGGAGCAGGGAGAGGCAGCTTACCATTGTGTCGTGGGCGGGAGGGACTTTGCGGTAGGTACTCTCGTGGAAGATTGCAGCCGTGACGAGGGACAGCATGCAGATGATGACGCGGGCACACACTCCTGCAGGGGAAAGGCGAGTGTTAGCTGAAGGGCAGGGGACTACAGGGAACGATGACCCGACTCTCTAACTGACTAAATACACTGCAAACTGACAAGCGAACTGTCTTAATAGCTTCATTAGGTTGAAATCATAGAAAACGTGAATAACCGAAAACAACCATGATAGGCTTATCTTAATATGTTATCATCAGTTTAATAGTAGTAGTAGTAGTAGTAGTAGTAGTAGTAGTAATAGTAGTAGTAATAGTAGTTACTTGTTTCTATCATTGTTGTTATTCTTGTCCTTGTGCTTTTCTTCTTGTAATTGTTGAAATGGTTGTGGTATAGGTAGCAGTGTTAGTGTTAGCAGCAGCAGTAGTGGTGGTGGTGGTGGTGGTAGTGATTACAGTCTTTACCTCTGATGTTGATGAAGAAGGCGAGGTAGGCGGTGGTGACGGTAGCCACCATGGGGATGACGGTGTGCTTCACGGCCCACCCGCTGCGGGGCGCCACCTCGATCATCAGCTGCAGTTGCCTCTTCGTCTCTGGCGGAGGACAAAACACACACACACACACACACAGAGAGAGAGAGAGAGAGAGAGAGAGAGAGAGAGAGAGAGAGAGAGAGAGAGAGAGAGAAATGTAGTTAGTTTTCCATGTAATTAATATTTGTTTCTCCTCCTCCTCCTCCTCCTCCTCTTCCTTCTCTGCTATTTTCCGATTTACAAAGAGTAATGTTCACTGCTCAGATATCGACACATACTCATCATCATTACTGCATGGATAGTTATGGTGTTATGGTTGCAGGGAAGCCTTACTGTGGCCTGGGGCGAGAGAGATCTTGCTAGTGGGTTCCGCTTTGCCGATGGAGTAGCCGTGAGACACCACAACATTGCTGTAGTCCACCGCTGGATCCCCGTTCCACTCCGGCTCCATCTCGTCAGACAGGTAACCCACTGAGAGGGAGAGAGCGAGGGGTAAGGTGAGGTTAGCAAGGAGGGATGGGAAAGTAAAACGTGAAGCAGAGAGAAAGATGCGTAGGTGTAACAGAGAGAGAATAGACGTGATGGCAAAGCGTGTAAAAGAGAGTGACGGTCAGGACAGAGAGAACAGAAAGGGAAAGAATGTAACAGAAACAGGGTAGCATTGGTGAAGTCAGGACAAAGGGTGTAATAAAGAGAGAGAGAGAGAGAGAGAGAGAGAGAGAGAGAGAGAGAGAGACAGACAGAGAGACAGACAGACAGACAGACAGACAGACAGACAGACAGACAGAATTTCAATGCTTCTTTCACAAATTACGATATCTCAAACATTTCACCTGCTAACTGACACATATGCCTTGCGTAAAGGAGATATAAGCAGGTAAGGTAATAATAATAATAATAATGATAATAATAATAATAATATCTGTAATGATTATAAAAAAAAAGAATGCGATATGAAAACAGTAACAATAATAAGAGGAGTGAAAGTAAGAATCATGATAAGGAAAAAAAAATAAAGGCCTGTATTCTGAAACGCCTTGCTCTCTCATCTCCACTACTTTCCAAAGGCTTTAGTTGAAGATCCTCATGTTTTTGAGGATATTTTTTTATGATTCCGGTGATGGACTGGCAAGATTTATAGATTGATTTAAGGAGAAACTGTCTTGAAAACCCGGCTAGTCGTCTCTATGGCCTTGGAAAACTGCCGTGGTGAGAGACCAAAGCGTTTCTGAATACGTGCATAAGTGTGATGACAACAACACTGGCCACTCACCGCTCTCGAGGCGCAGGGGGCAGGGGTGGGAGCGCAGCGGGTAGGACTTGAGGTTCAGTTTGCAGGGGAAGGAGAAGTGCACCCTGCAGCACCACACATGGGGAGAAATACAGTGTTACACGTCAGGAATATTTTGAGTGGTAATGCATATATCTCACCTTTGAAATGGAGAGGTGAAAGATAATTAAAATTTTCTCTATTTTCTTTCTGTCTTCTGTGTCAAAGAGTTTGATGAAGGAATGGGAGAGAGAGAGAGAGAGAGAGAGAGAGAGAGAGAGAGAGAGAGAGAGAGAGAGAGAGAGAGAGAGAGAAGGCTTCGTTCCAATTACCTATATCTAGAAAGTATGTCATAGAAAGATATTTAAGTATATGCATAGTTACATAATACAGTTCCAGGAATGTCTCCAAACTCTTCTAAAAACAGCTGAATTGAAGGAAAAGAAAAGAAAACAATGAAACTATATGAGAATTCTGTGGTTTATCAGTGAGAGGGATGAAGGAGGGTGCCCTGAAATGAACGAATAGCCTTTAGACATCAGAGAAAGAGGGTAAGATGGTGGTGTTTTTTTTTTTTTTTCTTCGTCCTGCAGAGGATTGATGAAGGCTGACGGTCGTGGTGGTGGTGATGGTGGTGGTGGTAGTCAATATCATAATACATTAATAAGAAAAGTCGTGGCTAGAGTTAATGTCAACAGAGATGGATGGAATGCTTGCTATTAATGTGGTGGTGGTGGTGGTGGTGGTGGTGGTGCTGTTATGCTTGTGTTATTGTTGCCATTCATAAAACTTGATAGGGCAGAGGGAAAGGAAAGGTCACTCTCATCATGCATTGTAGGCCACACTTTTGTCTCCTAGGATCATTGTTATCATTGTTGTTGTTCTTGTTGTTGTTGTTGTTGTTCTTATTCTTGATCTTGTCATTGCAGTTTGGTAGCAAGACTATTCACAGTTACAGTACTATCATCTCTTTAGTAATTGATTGATGAACTGTGCACCAGAACTATCACTATCATCGTTATCATCATCATCATCACCATCATTATCACCATCATTATCACCATCATAATCATCATCATCGTTATCATCATTAACTGTAACAACAACGACAATGGAGAGAGAGAGAGAGAGAGAGAGAGAGAGAGAGAGGACTAGATGGCAACACTCAGTAACATGCAACTTACATACTTGTGCGCATCAGGCACCCAGAGAGAGAGAGAGAGAGATAGCTCTTAGCTGTTCCAATTACACACTTTAAACTCTCTCTCTCTCTCTCTCTCTCTCTCTTAAAAAATATTCCATGCACTGCAACGAAGTCTTTACTCTCTTTTCCTCCTCCTCCTCCTCCTCCTCCTTTTCCACCTCTTTCGACTTACTTTTGGGTCCAGGAGACTTGTCCCGTAGAGCTAATCCTGAGGAAGTCCGCGCCGCTCTTGGTGGGGAAGACCTGCCTGGACACGTGCAGGTCAGGCAGCCACAGACCCTCCTTGATGATTGAATTCGCCGTGGCTTAGAAAAAGAGAGAAGGGGAGAAGGAGGGAGGCCGGGAGGGGATTGATATTAGTACACTATTTATGTTATCTCTCTCTCCCACACACACACACACACACACACACACACACACACACACAATCATCATCCGCAGCTCTTCTCTCTCTCTCTCTCTCTCTCTCTCTCTCATGCCACCCTATATTACCTCCCTCTCTCTCCCTGTCCCTTCCTACTTCGGTATCTACTTAATATGGAGGAAAAAAACGAATCAGGTATTAGTAGTAGAATTATTATTATTAGTAGTAGTAGTAGTAGTTAGTAGGTCAATCTTCCCTTTGTTTCTCTTCCCTCCACACACTATTACACCGCCAAGCAAGCCCACGAGGATCATTAGCGGATCTTTAACATAACAAACAGGCAGGCATTGGAGTAACTATCCTTTGCTTCTAGTCTTTCCTCCCTTCCTTTTTTTTCAGTGTTCCCTTCCTCTGAGTCCGTTGTTGTGATACGTGTCACTCATGAATCACCAGGAGACTTTTACTGTCACTGCTTTTAGAGAGAGAGAGAGAGAGAGAGAGAGAGAGAGAGAGAGAGAGTGAAGGTTGGTGTCTGTGGGTGAATGTGCGTGTGTGTGTTTGTGCCCTCGCGTATGGATGTGTGCGTGTGTGTGTTTATTGTATATTAACCGTCCTCATGTCATCATCATGTGCGTATGTACATATATGTAGGTCACGTCTTGTTTTACATACCGGATGTGTGTGTGTGTGTGTGTGTGTGTGTGTGTGCTGAGTGGGAGGACGCCAGCAATTTAATGGAAACGAGAGAGAGAGAGAGAGAGTGAGTCATTATTATTCAGCTATCACACACATCCTCACCAGTATTATATTATTTTTTTTCTTTATCAACAAGGCCACACAAATAATCAAGAACAGGGACACGTGTTACCAATTCTGTTAAAAATAATAGAATAAATAAATAGTAAAGTTCGAGACATGAGGAGGCCATGTAAATATTAACGTTCTCTTTGATACACGAGCAGTTTTTTATGGGTGACCTTTATATTTTATTGCTTTCATTGTTTTTCTTTCGCTAATGACCGTGAGAGAGAGAGAGAGAGAGAGAGAGAGAGAGAGAGAGAGAGACAGAGCTTTGATATCATGGTATTATAGTATTATCTTCCTCCTATTCCTCATCCTCTTCCTTCTCCTCCTATTCCTCATCCTTTTCCTTCTCCTCCTCTTCCTCCTCCTCCTCCTCCTCCTCCTCCTCCTCCTCCTCCTCCTCCTCCTCCTCTTCCCCCCCTTTCTCAGCTCCCTGTCTTTTTTCTCCTCCCATCTATTTCTTCCTCATTCTACTCTCTCTCCGATCTCTTCTTTGTTCCATTATCTGCTAATTTCACTGCTATCGTTTCTTTTTTCCTTTTTTCTTTCTCTTTTCTTTGTTATAAAAAACATTATTGATGTTTACCGTTTTCTTTGTGCCTCTCCAACTCTTTCTATTTTTTTGTGTCTTTGGAATCTCCTTCAACCATTTCCTTCACGATTTATTAAAGCCAAGATCCAAACAACCATCCACGGCACTTCTTTGTCCATATTTTCTGGGGTTATTTATGTTTATTCTCCTCTATCTCTGCCCCTCCTTCTCCTCCTCCCCTCTCTCCTCCTCCTTCTCCTCTTCCTCCTCCTCCTCCTCCGGCAAGATTTACTGAGAGTCAGAGACTACTACTACTGTCTCTTGTTTCTTTTGTTTTATCGATAGATGTGTGTGTGTGTGTGTGTGTGTGTGTGTGTGTGTGTGTGTGTGTGTGTGTTTTCTGATGTGCTACTAATGCTGTCTCTCTAACACACTCGCTGTTACGGCCCGCCCGTAACATACTCCACTACCATCCCCTCCTCCGCTTGTTACCTCGTTCGCCACCTCCCCGCCTCCCCTTCCACGTCACCGTCTCGTGAACCTTCCACGCCACCGTCTCATGAACCTTCCACGTCACCGTCTCATGAAGCCCCGCTACTGTCCCGAAGTTGGATTCACGCGGCCCCATTCGACTCAACCGGAACTGTTAAGCCAGCTCTTGGCTTTCTGGAAGTCAGTCGAGGTCCAGTCTTCAACCAGTGAACACAGCGCCTCTTGGACTATCGTGGGATCAACCATCACCCATCACTTCACCACTGCGACACCGCTTAAGTATTACTTCCCCTCGTCCCGTGTTTTTCCACATTGCCTCCATGTAGGATTAGTATTGTTGTTAGGTATTGTTGGGTTCTTTATTGTTGTATTTATTTCTGTTATATGTATGTGTATGTCAGTTTCATGTTTTATCTGTGTATGTCAATTTCATGTTGCACACGCACACAGTTAATCAGAGCCCAATTTAAGACTATGTTCATCATTATTACAGTTTCGAATGTCATCACCGCACACACCTGGTACCTGGACGCTGCTGATTCGATAACTGCCGCCGCCGAACGCAATGTCGTCGTCCCTCCACTCCTGTATCAAGTCGCCGGAAAGCTCCAATAGCTGAAAGATGCGGCAGAATTCAGTAAGTTAGTGAGCGATTACCCCAAGAGAGAAAACGAAAGAAATCATTAACTAATTATTTGTTCTCATTATTTTCTCACCTTCTCATGAGTAGAAATAGATATGCATGTTTTATATAGAGATCCTCCTTATGTTCTTATAGGGATTGGTACTTGAAGGTTTATTGGCTTCTTTTAGCTTCCTCTATCGTCTTCCATCCTTTTAGAAACTGTTACATGGGTGTCTGATCTCCTCTTACAGCTAAACCTTAACTTCTTATACTCTCCTGGTCTTATAACTATTGGTGTGTAAAGGTGGACAGGTGATTTGATTAGCGAGGGTGTGCTGCCACCTAACGGTGTGGGGTGCGGTCTCTTGTTTCTGTCTGTCCGGTTGGCGCTGGTTCCGTTGACCTCTCTTCTCACTGTAAGCTGAGCCGTAACAGGGTATATACTGGCTCTGGCGTCGTCCTGTGGTTCGCTTCGTCTGTGAGGCTGATTTCATTAGCGCAAGTATGGAACCATGGAACTTGTCTGTTTATTATTAGAGTAGTCTGTTTTGTTCCGTGTTCCATTTTTTTTTCTCGTCTTGCTTTCTTCTTTCTTCTCCTTCTCACCTTTCTTCATATATTTATTTCTTTGCTATTTACTATTTTACCTCTTACTATTTCCTTTGCACTCAGGTCCTTTTCTTCCTCACCTCTTCTTCCTAATGCATCCCTCCGTTTCCTTCCCTCCATCTGTCATCTCCCTTGCCACCCTCACCTTGTCCCTCCCGCTACTCTCCTGCCGTGTACCCAGCCCTCTCAACCTGCCCCTTTTCCTCACCTGACGGGACTCGTCGACGATGAGGGAATGGATGGTGAGGGACACGTTAACCTTTGTCGGTCCTGAAAGCAGACGAGTGGTATTAGTAGAGATGATAAGAAGAAAATAGCCATGCCCATGCACATTTTTATATCAAGATTGCGTCAGTATTCACGGTTAAGATTCTATCCAGTTTGGCTTAGATTGACTCGATATTCACCTTGGTAATGTTCGTGCCTGTGTAACTTTGAAATACTACGTGGATAAACTTATTGAAAGGAATGACTAGTAGTTAATGTCATGTGTTCGTTCTAGTAATTATCTGCCACGTGTAGGATCACTAAATTATTGCACCTTCCTTTAAGTTTTTTACTTTCTTATTCTTACTCGTGGGAGGGAACACAAGAACAGAAAAATAATGCTGCAAGAAACCACGTAGCAGTTTTTGTGAGCGGGATGAGAGGAGCACGTACGTAATTCCTTGTTAACATATTTTCCTGCTTGTCTCGGGAAGTCATGTGCTTGTGTTATTTAAGGCAGCACTGCGCAGTCTATGAAGTGACGGAGAGGCTTAGGTTACGTATGCGTCACGTACGGTGGGAGAGGAGGCAGAAGAGATAGTGAAGAAAAAACTAAACTCTTAAACAGGTGAATAGTGACAGTTTTAAAGCTACACAGACAATCGACGATATTTTCACGATTCCAGTAGAAGTTTAATATTATACACCACCAATAGGGGAAAAAATTATGTAAACACCGCTAACTCATCCGATGTAATAAGCAAAGAAACACCTAAAGCAGAGCACCATCATCGTTGCGTTTAAAGATACACCGTCAGGCAGATGAGACGTTCGAAGCGCTTCAGAATTCAGGGTCCAGGAGCGGCGAGAGCAGCGGCTTGGGGGTGGATGATGAGGGATAGGCAGGGGGCGTGAGAGGAAACTGCTTGCAGGACGAGACTCGAGGGAGGTTTTCCAGGGTGTTAGCTGGCTTGCATCACGGGTGTGGAGGGTCACGGCTTGCATGTCAGAGTAGGGTGGCCAAAAGTAGCGTATCTATGTTTGACGGGTGGAATTTAGGGGTTGTTGTTATGTGTAATTTGGTTGTAAGTGTGGTTTATTTATTTCAATCTATCCATTCTCTCTCTCTCTCTCTCTCTCTCTCTCTCTCTGTTATTATTGTTATTACTGTTATTGATGTTGATGTTAGTTTCCTGTTCATTAATCGTTTCTTAATGTCAACACCAATTAATTAATAAAAACTTGCTTAAACACCATCGGATTATTACCATCACCACCACCACTAACAATCATTACAATCATTACAATCAATCACCGTTTTAAACACCACACCACCAGCTAGCCACTACACACAGTCCTCGGAATAATGCACTCCAGTTGAGCCTGTCGCCGGCCACTCCATGCTGTCACGGGGTTATGAGGGACGAGGGGCGGGCTGGGTGACGGGAGGGAACAAGGGAATTACTGCTTTCGTCACGGTAATTTGCCATGTTTTATGGTCTGTGTGTGTGTGTGTGTGTGTGTGTGTGTGTGTGTGTGTGTGTGTGTGTTAAATCAAGATGTTATAAAATGGCTTAATTTCACATGTTCCTACGTTTGAATCTTTCTTTTCTTCGTAAGTATGCACCTTCTCCTTGAATCTTTCTTTTCTTCGTAAGTATGCACCTTCTTCTCCTTTCCTGTACATTCTCTTCTCGATTTTTCCTCAGGCAGATCATGTACAAATTCATTCTTTTTTCTTTTTCTTTTTCCTTTACTTTTTTCATTATTTCATTCTTACATACTTTTTTTTATTATTCCACTCCTTCGTTCTCTTCCTTTTACACCTTCTCTGCCATTTTGTAGGGACTTGTATATGTAGAGCTCATGAGAAGCATATTGTGTATTCACCTTTATTTCCTTCTTTGTTTCGTGTATGCTTCTTTCTCTTCCTTTCATTTCTTTCCTCGTTTCTTCCTTCTACTCATCCCTCCTCCTCCTCCTCCTCCATCTTCTCCTTGGCTTCATTCCTCACGTCTTCACTTCTCTTTATGTAGGTTGATCGTCCTGTGTCTTTTCTATTCTGTCTGCAGATTATATACTTTCCATTTTCCTTTTCCTCCTCCTCCTCCTCCTCCTCCTCTCTTCTTCCTCTGGCTCAAACTAGCTGCGCCTCGCTTGCCGCCTCCCTCCGTCACCCGCGAGGCACAAAGCATCAGCACAGCCCGAAAATGGAAATGGGATTCAGGGTGACGTGAGCATAAGGCGGAAGATTGGATGTCATCTTGAAGTCTGTGTTGCTCCTGCCTCCCTCCCTCCCCCTCTCTCTCTCTCTCTCTCTCTCTCTCTCTCTCTCTCTCTCTCTCTCTCTCTCTCTCTTTTTTTCTTTTCCTTCTTTTTTTTTTCTCCCTTTTCTCTTTTTTCTTTTTTTTTCTTCCACTCTTTTTCTTAACTTGCTTTCTTTCGCTTCCGACATGTTCTTTTTTTTCCTTATATTCTCTCCCTTTCCTTACTATAGTTTTTGTTTTCATCAGTTATTTATAGTTTCCACGTCTTATCTCTCTCATCCCTAAACTATTTCGTTTTTTCATTTCTTCATCCTTTTTCCGTCCTCTTTACTTTTTCTTTATCCTTTCTTTGATCCTTTCTCTTTTTCTTCATTTTCTTGCTTCCTTCTTCATTCTTTCTACTTATTCCTTATTCCCCCTCTCTCCATTTTCTACAAGCACTTTTCTTTTCTCCTTCCTGTTTCCTTTTCCTTCCCCTTCCTCCTTTCTTTGGACGCCATCTGTCATCCTTCTTCGTATATTCTCTTGAAATCCTCTTTTTCACCTGTTTTCTTTTCTTTCTTCTCTCTCGTTCTCCTTCATTTCCTCCAATCGTCTTTCGTTTTCATTTTTCATATTTCCTATCATCTCTACCTGATTTTCTTCAGTTATTCACTAATCTTTTAAATTTTTCGTCTCTAATAATCCTTATACTCTCATATTTGTCCATTATTATTTTTCCTTCATTACTTTTGCTTTCCTTTAGGTATCGTCAACCATTATATTGGAGTCTTGTACGTTACACCAACTTATGACACTGCGAGAGAGGACGAAGAGAAAAGTTAGGATGTTTGTGTGTGTGTGTGTGTGTGTGTGTGTGTGTGTGGTGCGTCTACTAAAGTTACAATAAAAGTGAGGATAGAGTGAGGTTTGTCATAGTTGCCCCTTAAAAGTAACTAACTAGAAGAAAACGAATCATATCTGGACAAGAGAAAACCGTACAATTTAGTTTTTTTTTCTCTTTAGTACTGTATGTCTCCACCACTACCATCACCACTACCATCACTACCATGAACTAGTATGCACCACTATCAATGTACCGACAACTATCGAGAGAGCGAGCGAGCGAGAGCGAGCAGCACTATTCCTAAATGGCAAAGCTGATTTAGGACACTCCACTCCACCTGACGCCACCGAGTCACAATGAAATATGGAACCTGCCCTTCCCCCCCCCCTCTCTCTCTCTCTCTCTCTCTCTCTCTCTCTCTCTCTCTCTCTCTCTCTCTCTCTCTCTCTCTCTCTCTCTCTCTCTTTGATCTTTAGTGTGGTGTGCGCGCCGGCAAAGTCTTAGCAAAGATTTCACAATGCCTCACGGTCCCGGGATTCGTGACATAGCACTATACACGTTCACCAAGAAGTTAGTTGTCGCTAAACACATTCACATAAAGTAAGGAGACTGCAAAAGGTGAGCTGGACTTTACAATGAGTAGGGAAAATCTTGTGACTAAGAAGGTATGAAATTATTGAGTGAATGGCGTAGGTTCCATCTGTTTGTCTGTATGTAAGAGATGCGTTGAAATCAGAATATTTTAGCCACTTTCATGTTCCCCAAGTAGTTGATGAATACCAGCATTTTCTTATTGTCACCTTAAATCGAGGGCGTATCTAAAGCATTCCTGCGTTAATAGAGGTTGCAGTGGAATTGCATATTAACGTTATAGGGTATCAATGGAAAAGAAATCAAGCCTCTTTAGTGTAATCAATATGTATCGGTTGGAGGAAGGAATCGCCAGAAAGCAGATCCTTCAGCAGTCACGTTTCAAAATACAACCTCTGATGACTTACCGCCCAGATAGTTCGGTCGGTGGTCTCTGTCGTATTCGTTCACCTTGAGGATGTCCTTCAAGTGCACCTTCAGTCCGCTGGCCACACCCGCCCTGCAACAGAAACAGATACAGCTTAGCATCATCACACACACACACACACACACACACACACACACACACACACACACACACACACACACAGACACAGACACAGACACACGTGTTAGTCCCTACTTACCTACCTCTTTCCCTTCCTTCTTTCACCTTTCCTTCCATCCCTCCCTTTCTCACCCACTCTTTCCTTTCTTCACTTCTTCACCATCCATCTTTCTTCGTCACATCTTCATTTCTTCTATCCATTCCGTCCCTCCCTCCATTCCATCCTTCATTCATTCATTCATTCCTTTCTTCCTTCCTATCTTCCTTCTTTTTTCACTCCATCTCTGTACATCGTCTCACCTTCTGCCTCGCCTTGCCACACTCATATTTCCCTCCTTCAGGAAAACCTGTTATCAGAGACGGACCTACCAGCCACTCCTCCCCCCCCCCTAGCCTTCCCACGAGGCTCCCCGAGATGTGCATGAGCGGAGAGGGAGATTTAGCCGGGCCTCTCTCTTGAAGAAGCCTCGCCTCGCTTCGCATCACGTCCCAGATTGACACCACCCGGCAAGGTATTCTTCTCTCACCTGTATTTTCTGCATTCGATTCTCGTTTTCCGTCTGTGCCTCCCTCGTTCCTACTGGTGAGTTTGCCACTGAAGGAAATTGTTGTGAAGGTAAAGATTTCGTCGTTTTCGTTGTTTTGGTTCATAAGTGGAGGAAAGGAAAGAGTTTATTGTTTTGTTGCTGATTTGAGTTCAGGAATTAAGAAAAGGCGAAGGATTCATGTTTTGTGTTGATTCAAAGATTAAGAATAAAAAAAACTCGTTTATATAGTGAAAACAAATAGAAGGAAAGAAATGTTTTGCTGCTGAGTTAAACAACACAAGGTGCAACAAAACATAAGCAGTTTCTGGAGTTTTAGCTCACTGCAATTTTAAAGAATGTTGCTTTTGCTACCGAGTTGAATATTAAACACACACATACACACAAACACACGGAGACAAGGTTGACTTTATTTTTTAAGCATGATCTGACCTTGATGTTTTAGTTTTGTGTGTGTGTGTGTGTGTGTGGCAAGAAATTAGAGATTACACGCCAGTCAGTAGGATTGATAAGCGAAACCAGATACTAAGTGGTTGAGAAATTTTTATGATAAACCTCATCATTCTTTCAACGAGGAATGCTTCGGACACGCGCAGTGAAGCGTGAGGAACTATGCTGGATGAGGAGGAGTTTAAGGTATTTCTCCTCCTCCTCCTCCTCCAGTTCCCTTCGTCTTCCTTTCCTTTTCCTTTTTTCTCATTTTCCTTATCTTCTCTCCCTATTTTTTCCTTATTTTCTCTTCCCTCCCCATTTCATTCCTTTTATTCTCTTACCTTTCCGACATTTCTCTCTCGCTCTCTCGCTCTCTTGCTCTCTCTCGTTTTCGTCCTACCTGCACTGTGGTTCTTGGTCAGGCCAGTGTTTCTCTCCTTGCTCACGTCCACCCTGCCTCGCGTCGCCACTCCTCGCCTAGCCTCCGTGACATCTAAGCCTCGTCACATCTCTTCCTTGTTAATACTGATGCCAATCGAGGTCCTTTGTTATCTAACTGTACCCTCTCGGAGCTCTTCTCTGTCCTTACTCTCCTTTCTTCCCTTCCTCTGTTGTCTAATTCTTGTTTTTTTTCTATTCTTCCCTTTGTTACTTCTGTAATTCACATTCCCTTTCACCTTTTTATTTATTTATCTTTCTTCGTTGGCTAATCCTATCTCCTCCTGTCTTTTTTTTTCCTCACCTATTCTTTTATCTTCCTCCATCGTTTAAATTCGTCTTTTTCTCATTTTTTCTCCTTCCCCTTTTCTCTCTTCCTTACTCGTTCTTTATTTCTTCCATTCCTGTCCATCTTTTCTGGCCTCCCCTTTCCTTTCTCCTCCCGCCTCTGTACAATCTCCATTATTCCAAACATTCCCCTTCCCCCTTACTCATCTTTTCGACTCTGTCAATCCCCTCTACCTTCACCTTCCCCTCCTCCCCCCTGACGCCTACCCTACTCCCCATCAACTGTCACTTTTCATCAGTACTTACAACCCTTGTCTCTTCTTTCATCAGCGAGAGATGGGATGGGAGGAGAGCGTGGGAATCCCCTCTCCTCCTCCCCCGTCCTCTTCCTCCCCCGTTCTTCTTCTTTGTGGCAGTAATTGGTACTAAAAACGATCAATTAATTCCACTATAGTTCCGACAAATAGTTCGAAACAAAAGCTTTGATTCCGTAATGAAGTTAATTTTTTTTTTTTTTTTTGTCGAGCGTGCGTGGCGCTAAAACTTTTCCTTTCCCTATTCACTATATACTTTTTTTATGGTGGGGCGGGAGACGGGTGTGTTTCCTCTTTCCTCACTAGATGGCTCGCCTCTGTGGAGTACGTGGGGTGGGTGGGTGGAGGTGGGCTGGTATGAGAGGAACAGGCAACTTCTTGATATTACGTCTCCTTTTCACAATAATAGTGGACGTAACGCGGGGAATAGGATAATACATTGTGCAAACTCGCTTCACTGTACTTGTTGAATGTGCGCTTGTACAAATATAGTCATCCTGAACACTCGCCAACTCTTTGTGTCAGCTGTGTCATATCTTGGGTCACCTGCTTCGCCTCCTCCTCCTCCTCCTCCTCCTTCTCCTCTTGTATGTGTTATTTGTTGTGGAGTATTTATTTGTTTAAGTTGTTTTATTTTCGTTTGTATCGGTTTCGTTTTTGCGTGATTGTAGGGTTTGTGTTGTTGTTGTTGTTTCTTGAATTTTCTTCATTTTCATCTATATTTTTTTCTTCGTCTCAATTCTCGTTACCGTTGTTATCCTCCCTCCTCCTCCTCCTCTTCCTCCACCTTTTTCTTCTCTTCCACCTCCACCTTTTTCTTCTCCACCTCCACTTCCTTCTCCTCCTGCTCCTCCACCATCACCACCACCCACCTCTCAGAATGGAATGAGTGTAAGCGAAGAACCCACAAGGAGATAAAAGGCCCATTGACCCATTGCTGTCAAATAAGTTCCCATGACGTCACATCCGCCCAGTCCGCCGTCCCGTCCCAGGCGAGGTGGGGAGCTCAGGGGACGCCAAGTGGGGAGGGACAAGTGACTGACGGAGGCACTGAGGCACTGAGGCACTGACTTGACCGTCCTGGCCACAAGAAAAGGGTTGTG
>NC_059304.1:13226392-13306392 GCF_017591435.1 Portunus trituberculatus
GCAGATACAAACAAAAGACAAGGTGATGAAGATAGTTTCTCATGACGCTTAGAAGATCGATTCCTCCGTAACTGACATCCAAAGAACCAAGTATGTTTTTTTTTCTTTTTTTTCACGTCACTATTAAACACGAATAGTAACTTGTAACTTGCTGCAAATACAAATGCTTGGTAAATGCTTCACGAAAATACACCTGAAAATAATGAAAAATAAAATAATGGAAAGAGTCTGTTACTTAGAACGTCTCTACTATTAACTCTTGCCAAATACGAAAATAAAAGGAAGAAAAGAGGAGGAGGAGACGAAGAAACGAGAGAATGAGGAGTTCTGGACCAAATGTACACAGGAGATACAGAAAGAGTTGAAGGAGAATGAGTAAGAGGAGGAGGAAGAGTAAGATAAAGGAAAGAAAGAGGAGGAGGAGGAGGTGGATAAGCAGTAGCAGCAGAAGCAAGAGAATGAGGAACCCCGGACCAGATGTACATAGAAGATACAGGAGTAGTTGGAGGAGGAGAATAAGTAGGAGAATGAGAAAGGGGAGGATAAAAGGGAAGAAAGAGGATGAAGAGAAGAAGAAGCAAGAGAATAAGGAGCCTCGGACCAGATGTACATAGGAGGCAGGAAGTTTAGCCGTCTCTCCCTGTCTGTTCCCTCCTTTCCGCGGGTCACTGGGTCTCGGGGGGTCTCGTTGGGGGCGGTGCTGGGGCTGCTGGGACGCCTCGGATGAATGAAGACGCTCTGGCCGGTGAATGGATGGGTGATTATAAGAATGAACATCGTGACACCGCAACAATTCACTCGGTCCGTTCTCCTGCCTTGCTTAGCCCTCACATCCCTCGTAGTGTTAACTAACCCCTTCAATACTGAGATCCATTTTTACCGTGATTTTTGGGTATGGACGATTTCATTGATATTAGGAAGGTCTATGGAGATCAAAAGATTAATGGCTAGAGTCCTTAGTGTTTGTAATCCCCACATAAGTTTCTGAAGCTGTACAAAATCACCAAATAATAAGTAAAATGATCATGAAAACGTTGCATGGTTCTGAAGAGGTAAATATCTGCAGCCTTACTTTGCCTTTAGAGTGTTGTGTTGTTGCAAGAAGCATTGGGTGTCACTCGGAAGAAAAAAAAGGAAGGACGGAGAAAGTTACAGGCGAAAAGCAAACAAACGATTCAATATTCTACATGCAGGAAACGAGAACAAGGACGCTGATGGAGGTAGATGGTGCTAAAAGAGGAAACATTAGTATAGCAGTCAGAGGGATGGATAGCAGGACATGACGAAACCACACAAGGAAAACCAAAGGAGGAAAAATTAAAACGACTGTGGCAATTGAATAAGGAAAAATTGTGTCGGTGGGAATTTCTGTAGGGGTGGTGGTGGTAGTGGTGGTGGTGGCTGTGGTAGTTGTGGTGGTGGTGGTGGTGGTGTGGCTTGAAGATAACGAGACTAAGTGATAAATTGTTCCAAGTGGCAGACATTACCCTGTACTCCGCGACTCAACACTGCCCCACTCCCCCACTGCTTTCGTATTTTTTTTTTCTTTTCTTTTTTCTTGTTATAGTTTTAGTGGCCTTCCATAAGAGCACGAGTACCTGACATACATACATACATACATATGAACATATACACATACTCACATATCTTATACATGCAGTGACTCTCTCTCTCTCTCTCTCTCTCTCTCTCTCTCTCTCTCTCTCTGTTCTCTATCTCTCTCTCTCTCTCTCTCTCTCTCTCTCTCTCTCTCTATCTCTCTATCTATCTATTATCTATCTATCTCTCTCTCTCTCTCTCTCTCTCTCTCTCTCTCTCTCTCTCTCTCTCTCTCTCTCTCTCTCTCTCTCTCTCTCTCTCTCTCTCTCTCTCTCTCTCTCTCTCTCTCTCTCTCTCTCTCTCTCTCTCTCTCTCTCTCTCTCTCTCTCTCTCTCTCTCTCTCTCTCTCTCTCTCTCTCTCTCTCTCTCTCTCTCTCTCTCTCTCTCTCTCTCTCTCTCTCTCTCTCTCTCTCTCTCTCTCTCTCTCTCTCTCTCTCTCTCTCTCTCTCTCTCTCTCTCTCGCACTTCCCCAAAATAGAGATGTCATATTGTACAAAATACTTCAGACAAACACAGCAGCTACTGACAACCGCCTCCCTGTATCACGTCCTCAGTTCCCCAGTAGGAAGCAGCTCACTGGTCCACATGCACTGGCCATCATAAACATTCCTGTTCCATTTATAGGCATTGAATTCAGTGGAGCTGGTGACATGATAACTTGGGAACGACACAGTACTATTTTCGTCCCATTCCTTAGTAAATGTTTATTTAACTTTGTTTCCTTTTCTCTACTTCTTTCGTTTTTTGTCCTTTTTTTTTGTGTGTGTGTGTGTGTGTGTGTGTGTATCTTTATTTTTCTTTCGACTACAAATCTGGAGGAATTGGATGATGTCTTACAGGTGTTGAAATTAAGTGAATGTTCTGTTATTTATCATCTATTTAGTATATTTGTTCATTTCTCTTTATTTTTTTTTCAACTACAAAATTACACTTAATAGGAAAGACACTTGGATGTTTTGTGTGTGATACGCGAGTGAATTCTTTCTTTTCTTTACTTCATATACATTTTCTTCTTCTTTCTTTTACTTATCTTACATTTTCATTCTTTTTGCCACGAATTTGAGAGAGACTTGTACACCCCATACCTCTGCAAACTACGTGGATTCCCCAGTATTGATAGTAATAGAAACAACATTAAATAGCACACGAAACAAGCAATGCAGTAGGTGTGCGTACCTCACAGCTGGGACTGGGCATTATTTGGCTCACACCCACAGCAGGAGCCGCATCCCTCAGCCACCCTCGCAACCTGATCCTTCTCCTCCTTCGTCTTATTGTGCACGTTTTATTTGCCTGTTTGTTTTCATGTGTGTTAGTGTCGCCTCGGGTCGCATTAGTCGTCATTCGCTTTAGTGCACTTTCATATCTACATTTCTGGCTGCTATGGCGCCATCTGAAGCTCAACAGAATGGCTTGGTGTAAGTTTTAGAGTGTAGTTCCGAGAGAGACGCCGCTGAGTAGAAGTGATGCAGTAATTCAAGTCTTTTAATGTCTACGGTTATGTTTTAGTTCAGTAATGTCGTGTAGGGTTAGTGACACAGAGTAGTAAGGGTACGTATTTTCAGGCCTGTTGTTAAAGGTTACAAAGAGGACTACTTGGGTTCTTATGGATGTTTTCTTGTTGGTGGTGTAAAGTCCTTGTTAACCCCTTCAGTACCATGACGCGTTTCCACATTCATTCTGCTTACTATTTGGTGATTTTATACAGCTTCAGAAACACGTGGGGATTAAAATAGTGAAGACTGTGGCCATTAGTCTTCTGACCTCCATTAGTAAACAAATTCATCTAATCATGTCCAAAACTCAAGGTTAAAATGTGTCCCAGTACTGAAGGGGTTAAATTGTGACTTGATTTATGAAAACTTCTTTGAAAATCTGTGATCAGTGAAGACAAGCCATCGTTGTTGTTGTTTTTTTTTTTTTTTTATACCATGTGGGCTTTACACGGAAATTTATGGGCTTAAGAGGGATACTTTTTTGGAGTACCTCCTATCTCAAAGCCCACCCGCTAGAAAACTGTTGCCCCGAGTGAGGAACCCCAACCTACACTCGGATCGTGGACAGGATTCGAACCCCTGCGCTTGGAGTTTGAGACGATTACTCGAGTTTCCATTTGCATTGGTTTTGACAATGATGTAAAGTTCTTATTAAAAAAAAAATGTCTATAGAAACATAAAAACACGTCTGAAATCTTTAATGAATTCCGCTATAACTTGTTCAGAACAGCTATAGTAAAAAGTATTATTTTCCATTAACCCCTTGAGTATTGGGACGCATTTCTTACTTTGAGATCTGTGTACGATTAGACGGTTTTATTTGCATTGTTATGGGTCTATGGAGGTCAGAAATTTAATGGCTAGATTCTTCACTATTTTAATCCCCTCGTAAGCTTCTGAAGCTGTATAAAATCACCTAACAGTAAGCAGAATGAAAATGAAAACGTCTCATAGTACTAAAAGGGTTAATGGTGCACTCTATAATAAGCTATTAAAAGAATCAGCTAGGGCACTGACACGTTTTGAAATGCATTACATTGTCACCAGAAGTCATGGGAGTGAATCATCTTCATCCGACACTTTTTTCACTTCCTTTCACTTCGTTAGGGCAGTCAATCAATCAGTCAGTCAGTCAGTCAGTCAGTCAGTGAGTCAAGTCAGTCATTCATTCAGTCACAATCAGTCAGTCTCCTTCCCTCCCTCCTCTTGCATGACTTGACTCTTCTCGCATTCATGACTTACATTTTCTTATTTGCTGCGTACTGAGGGAGCCCGTTTTCTTCCCCCTGTCAATGGAATAATCAGGCAGCGACAGTCCCGAGGGAGGCCTGGCGTGCGGCGTCCTGCTATTGGGTGCATCGGCTGTAACGTGTGATATATTCCAGCGGTATAATCTACGCTCTCCATTGAAATATATTAAGCGTTCATTTCTGGAATTGCTTTGAGGGCGAGCGTTGCATTGAGTCTTAGTACGTTCATTTATTCCATTACTTCATTTGGCTTTCGTGCGTTCATAGTTTTCATGTAGGTACGGTGCGTGTGTGCGTCTCCCTCTGCCTCTCTTTCTCTTTTCCCTCCCTCCCTTTCTCTCTCCTTCTCTCCCCGTCTTCTCTTGGTCAGCCTGCACCCTGGAATCCCCTGGGAGGAGCAGCTGCGACGCGGACTGATGGAATTTTAAGCAGGTGTTGTAACGTAATTTGTGTGTAGAAGTGATGGGTTTTCCTGCGGCTGTGGCAGTAAAGGTTTGACTCCACCCGCTCCTGCTTCTGTTCTGTGTGGTGTGGCCTTCGCTGGATGGTCTGCAACTTGGAATGGCAACACACACACACACACACACACACACACACACACACACACACACACACACACACACACACACACACACACACACAAATAAATAAATAAATAAATAAATAAATAAAATGACCTTAATATATAAAATTTTCAATCGAGATAGTTATTTTACATAAAACACCTTAAAAAACATGTAAATGAGATGTTTTCATGAATATGGTGTATACTCTTGTTTTGCCTGCATTTTTTTAGTTTTGTTAAAAAATATATAAAAATAACACGCGACCGGTAGCTCAGTGGTTAGAGCGCTGGCTTCACAAGCCAGAGGACCGGGGTTCGATTCCCCGGCCGGGTGGAGATATTTGGGTGTCTCCTTTCACGTGTAGCCCTTGTTCACCTAGCAGTGAGTAGGTACGGGATTTAAATCGAGGAGTTGTGACCTTGTTGTCCCGGTGTGTGGTGTGTGCCTGGTCTCAGGGAAATAATGAGCTCTGAGCTCGTTCCGTAGGATAACGTCTGGCTGTCTCGTCAGAGACTGCAGCAGATCAAACAGTGAAACACATGCACGTATGAAGACATGGATTGAAAAGCACACGCACATGCGCTTAAACCAGAACGCGCGCACACACACACACACACACACACACACACACACACACACGAGAGAGAGAGAGAGAGAGAGGCTGGTTCCGCAGCATCTCTAAGCACTCATAATATCCCTAATGGTTCTCAAGGACAGTGCAGTTTATCCAAGGCACAGTAAGATGACAACAAGCTTTCTTCTTCTTCTTCTTCTTCCTGGCTGGTTCAGGGGAAAGGAACTCAGCAGCACGTGACATCTTCTCGTGGGTCGCTCTGATATTATGAAGGAACTTGTCTTTTCTCTTTTATTTTCTGTCTTTTATTTATTTAGTTTATTTTTATATATCTATCCATTTATTTATTAAGTTTATTATTTTTGCTTTCCAGGGACGCTTTTTCTGTCTCGTCTTTTTTCATTTTCTTTTTTTTTTCTTCACTTTTCTCCAGCGTTATAGATGAAAGCTGGGAATGGAGAGGCCTTTTTTTTATGGTCTTTTTTTACTATAGGGATTTTTTTCTTTTTGCTATTTTTTTTTATATCCACTCTACTGTCTTAGAATCTCTCTCTCTCTCTCTCTCTCTCTCTCTCTCTCTCTCTGTAAGTGACCTCCTGTTAATTTTACCATTGTTCTACACGTCACAGCGTTTCCAAATACCATCCGGGAGGAAAGGAATGAATGAATGAAATACAGTGGAACCGGGTCCGAGGGGTCTCCAAGCGCATGGGTTCGAATCCTGTGTACAGTCCAAGTGTAGGTTGGGCTTCATCGTTCGGGGCAAAGGTTTCCTAGCGGGGGGGCTTTTAGATAGGAGGTACTCCAAAAAGTATCCCCTTTAGCCCATATATTCCCGTGAAAAGCCCACATTGTATGAATAAAAAAAAAAAAAAAAAAAAACTTAAATCTTGTCTTGAAGCCGTCCTAGGGTCCTAGGGACGCCGAGGGAGACGCTCGGCCTTATCATGCGTCTCTTCTTTATTGCCTTGTTGACCTTGTTACCTTCATGTTCATTACTCCAGAACCACACCCAAGAGCCACGCGCCCATCCACCACCACCACCGCATTCCCGCCACCCTAAGACCCTCGCTTTCTCGTCCTCTCCTTGTCGTGTCGTCTCGTTATGTCCGGGTCGGTTGGTGGTCGTCGCGCAGACTTCACCGCCACTTAGCTCGCTTATTGAATGGGTCTCGGCTGCTGGGGAGACAAGTGATCTATTATAAGGGTTCATTCTACAGTGCGTCATAGCAGTTGAATTGTCTCTTGTCACGCGACGGTCAACTAGACAGCGTTCTGTGTTGTTATTAGGGAGTGACGCGCGGCCAGTGGAGTGGGTGAAATATTTAATGTTGTGTTGTACGTACTGTTGAAAATTAATTGCGATTTCATTAACTTATTCACTCATTTATTTTTCAACAAGAAAGATTGGAAGGAACTAATCGAAAAGTTTTGAAAGAGAACTGAGCGGTAGAGCTAGTTATCGTTTAGTTATAGTTTATATTTATAATTTATAGCTTTCTTTCTTTATCTATTTATATATTCTTTTGCTACTGGGGATATAGTATAAATCTGAAAGTTTTTAATATTATTTAACCCTTCCATTTATCCATTCCTTCTCCAAACTGTCAGTGTTCCCACGTTACAATCATCGTGTCATTCATTCTTGCCTTATCGCGTCCACTCCACGTGACAGTGTGCCTTAAGGGTGCTGATGCGTTGGACTTTTGTTTCCTGCTTTTGTTACTTGTCAAGGAGAATAAGCGAAGACCGAAAATAAATAAAAAAATTAATCTTCCAAAAAGTTAGTTTATAAAGTTAGTTGATGAAAATAGATAAATGAATAGAAGAAATACTTACCATGCCAGAAGAGCAAACCACAGGACCAGTATTTTCTCCATGGCCAACTGATCCTTTGACACTCTTAAGCCGCGTCACCAGAGCAAGGCAGAGGCACAAGTAGCACCTCGACGCACCGCAACACACACTCAAACAAGCGCGTCCGAAGTGTCACTAACGACGTCAGGGATCTCGAGGGGTGCAACTAACAGCTCTTCTAAACGACTGGCAGAATTCAAAATGCCAGAAACCACCAAAAATTAACAGTTCGCTTATATGATGGCTGAATAGAGATAGATATGATTATTAAAGTTTTTGGTTATAGTTAAAGTGCGGGTGTGCGCAGGGCGGGAGATGAAAGGGAACTGTTGGGGCAGCGTGAGGTGGGTAGCGAGGACGGGTGGGCGAGTCACGGGATTAGTTAGGCAAGGAGGAAAGGCGGGTGAATGGGAGGAGCCAGCGAGGGAGGGAGGAAGAGGCAGCAGCGTCGACAAGTGGGAGAGTGTGGAATTAGTGAAGTTAAGGTTCGTAAGAAGGAAGGGCAGAGAGGACTGGTTGGCGGGGACATAGTTTCGTGCTCCATTAAGAAAAAGGAGCAACTGCATGAGTCATCTTAACACTTGCGTGGATATTTAATAAAGATGAATGCTTCAGTGCATGTTTGTGGAGGGAAGAGAGTGAGCGAGGGCAGGATGGCCGCCGACACGCTGCATTCTTTTCTCCTCCTACTATTCAGTCAAGATTATATTCATTTGAAAACGAAATGTCGGCAAATTGGATGAGAGCTACGGTTATCTTCGTAATTCAAAACTTTCCACAGAGCCGCTCGTGTCTAGAAAATGTGCAGTCCTGCAGAACACGATAATACTGAAAAGTTTAGTGGTGCCTTCAGTACTTCCCTCTCTTGAAGGTCACATGTGGATGACTCAAACGGTTTATAAGAAATTTCAACAGCTTCTAGTTTTCGTTCATTTAAGAAGAGTATATATATGTAACATTTTCTGCTGGTTTTCATTAATATTACAGTGTGTCATAAACTGCGAACTGCATGAATGGGATATGCAAATTTACACTTGGACAATTAAATCTTATAATTAACAAACAAGTGGAGTAATGTCAGAGTAAAGTTACGTTCTTACTCCAAGCTCCTTCTCCCCAACTTAGAGCTCCCTCGCTATAACTTAAGGTGTTTTTTTTTTTCATTTTTTTTTTTTTCGCTACAAAAGACTTTCCTCTTTTCTCACCCCTCATTTTGTTTATTTCTAATGCAAGAATTAACCATCATTCTCAAGTCATTCATTCCTTTTTTTTTTTTTTCTGCTTCTCTTTTCTTTCGTCTCTGATTTCAGTACAATAGAGAGGCTTCAACACTTCGACAAGTCTCTTTACCTTTCTGTTGAGACTGGCACATTAGTAGTGGTCTTCTCTTTCGCTCTTTAATTGCCTTTTGCAATCGTCAGGGTGTTGACGAGATTGAGAATTCGTAGCTGCAGTCGAGACAACACGAGAAGGAAAAATGTGAGTGAGTGTGTGTGATACAAATTCAACGGTCGCCTGCTAGTCACCCAGCCAGTCTTCCCCATTACGGAGCGAGCTCAGAGCTCATAGTGACCGATCTTCGGTTAGGACTGAGACCACCACACATCTCAGCTCACACCGAGACGGCGGGGTCACAACCCCCCGAGTTACATCCCGTACCTATTTACTGCTAGGTGAACAGGGGCTACACATTAAGAGGCTCGCCCATAGTCCTCGCCACTCGCGGGATTCGAACCCGTGTCTTCTCGGTTGTGAGCCGAGCGTGCTAACCACTACACTACGTGGTGTGCTGAGTTGAGAAATCAATTAGACAACCTTTACTGTTGTTATTAAGGAGTGACGCGCAAAAAAATGGGTGATGGTGTGTGTGTGTGTGTGTGTGTGTGTATGTATGTGTGTGTGCGTGTGCGCGCGCGCTCCTTACCGTACGGAAAGAGCTCGTAACTCAAAGACCGATCTTCGGGTAGGATTGAGACGTGTAGATGTGGGTGTGCGCACGCGTGTCTGCGTTCTCCTGTGGTCTAGTGTTGCCAATCCCCTCCCAACCAGCGAGTGCCGATAGCACGCTGCGGTTTACAGATTGAGAAAATATTTACAAATGTTTACCCTAAATTTATTCTGGTATCCGTTTTCTGAAAATTTTGATGAAGGAGAACGAAACTTTTAACATTAACTACAGAGTTCCTCACCTTATTTCTCACTGTATTTAGTTACTGCAAGCTTGGGCTATGTGTTTAGACCCTATAGAATTTTTTACTATTTTTTCAAATTGTCATGATTTTCAAAAAAAGTAAACTCACTATTTTTTCATGCTTTTTCATGGCAAACTTTTCCTTTTAACATTTTATTTTTCTGAGATATACTACTTAATTATGTGATTTTACAATACGCTTCGTAACTGTGATAGCGACAAGTCTTAAAATCATCGTTATTTTGGCTTATAGAAACAAAATAATGATACTGTTAATTTTAATTCTGCTTCTTGTTCGAGAAAACACATATTGTAACGACATTCGGTACGCAGAATACAATAAAGTACCACCAGTGGTCACAAACTTCTCTTTTACTATAATAAAACCACTTAACACCTGCAAGACAAAGCAGAGGCTGCGGCGGTGCCTCGGTGCCTCGGCGTGGAGGTGACGTTGGTGATGAGTAAATTCTATAGTATTTGGTCTACACTGATGGTAATAGTTAGAGTTAATTGAATTATTATGAGCGAGTGACACCGCTAACAGGCGAGAATTACAGCACGGGGCAGGACGATCTGGTGAGGTCCTTGGGCGTGAGGTAGCCGCCCTGGAAGGTGGCCAGGTCATTCAGATAGGCCACCGCCTCGGTGAACTGCTCAGTGGGCGTGATGTTGATGTGGGTGTGGAGGCGCCGGTAGTGGTCCAGCAGCGAGGAGCAGTCCACCTTCTTGGTGACGGGGTCCTCGGTGAGGGCGGCCATTAACAGCTGCAAGGCCTGAATGTTGGACTGAAAGAAAGTTAGTGTTGTAATAATAATATTAGTCTTACTTAGAACAAAGGGCATAACTGATAGGTACGGCATGCCTTTTTCTCCCGCCTCTTTCTACCGTTGATGCACAAACACGCAAACACAAATCCGCGAGACAGCAAGTCTGAATTCAAGGTCATTAGATAAACCTTTAGAGTAAGTCGTGAAACCATGACTTATATTTGAGGGAAAGGAATTTGGGCAATGCTTCAGGCAGAACTCACGTGGGCGGAGAGGGCAGCCAGATGGGAGAGAATGTGGTCCCACTCCAGGGAAGCTCCGTCCCCGCCCCCTGCCCGGTGCCAGGCGTCCTGCGCTGTCTCCTCGGCCACGCCCATGGCCTCGCAACACTCCCGCAGCTGCTCCCACTGCACGCTGTCGCCGACTCGCAGCTGGTGCAGGGCAAAGGTGCAGATAAATGAGGCGCTTGTCACTATTTGACCAGGAAAGAGAGGTGGGAGGAAGAGGGGAGAGGAATGATATCCATCCCACGTCTTTGCATTGTATGTGGCTGTGGTGCGAGTCCTCACCTGACGGTGGAGCACACGCAGCACGCCAGGTGAGATGCCACTTTCTGACTCGGGGATGGGGAACTCCAGACGATCCTTCACGGGCGGTACGCTGCCCTGGGTCATGGCTCTGCGACACCAGACACATTATTGTATTGTGTAAAGATAATGAGTAAAGGGCACACTGAGGACGTTCAATGTAGAAGAGAGGGACAGTTAGTGTATTGAAGAAGACGGGATTGTAGTCTGGAAGGTTGTGTCGAATTGATAGATGGAGGAATTGAGCTTTTGAAGTATTAAACAATACTAAGGATGCGTATAGTACGTTCTTGTTATCTATGTTCCATCCGACTGAAAGCAATAGTTTAACAGATTGAGTATACATGACAAGGTATAAACATTATTTTTTTTGTCCTTTTTTTATCGTTATGATTTTAAGATCTCTTCCAATTTGGGCTCCTCAGTCAGCTTTTTTTTTTTTTTTTTTCCTGGGCATGTGTTCCTCTTACAGTAAAACAGTAATATATTAAGAATTCGTTTCGTGGACTATTCTAATGATAAAAAAAAAAAATTGTGCCTCCGTTTTAGCATAAACAGATACTGGCATGCACATGACTAACTCTGGCGTACTTGAAATAGGCGCAGGACCAGGCCAGGAGATCCCGGGGCTGGGTGCGGATGGCGGCCTTTGTGTACTCCCTCAGGATGCCGGGCAGAGGCGCCGGCACCCTCGTGTCCACCACTCCCTCCGCCACCACCACCATCTTGGACTATAACAAAGGTAAGAATGTCTGTCTGTCTGTTTTTCTACCTGTTTATTTGTTTATGTATACTCTGTTCACTTATGTGTCGGTCTATCTCTTTGTCTGTCTGTCTTTATCTATCCGTCTATTAACCTATTTGTCTATGTATTCATCTGTTTATCTGTCCGTCTATCTATCTGTCTATCTATTTATCTGTCCGTCTATCTGCGTCAATCCATCTATGTTGGTCTATCTATCTTTGTCTATCTATCTTTGTAAGACTGTTCTCCTACTTACCAATGCATCCACAAGCAGTCCTTCATACTAGTCACTTACTCCATCCACTTCGTGCTGCTAAAATTCCTCAACTCAAAAATGCGTCACCAGCTGCATCATATTTAGCCTGATTTCTATCTATAGATTTACTTGTACATTCACTTTCCCATATCTATAATCACATTTATCTATCTATCTATTTATCAGTTTATCTTTCTTTTTTTTCTATCTTCCCATTCTCTTGTTTATCTCTTGTTCATGTATTTGTCCATTTATTCACTAACCTGTCTATCTGCCTTTATTTCATCTATTTGTCTGCAGATCTATCTCTATATTTATCAAACTATCTATCTACGTATCTATACTCCGATTCTCTCCATCAAATTCCACGACTCTAAACATACACCAGACTTCTAAAAAATTCTATCGTTCATCAATATACGTTAACCTTCGATCATGAACCAACTATACAAAAATATCAATTAAATCACCGCTAACAACCTTTACACTACCGGACTTCAGCTCAACACACCTAAATGCCTTGCTGGACACTAGGGATGGTTATTAGAGTACACTTACCTGTTGTTCCGATGATAGAAGGGCAGGTGTGTTGGGGGGTCTGTGTGGAGCGACGGCGGTGTAGCTCAGTGGTCCAGGTGTCCAAATGAGAACACCTGGCCAGGAATGTGTGACGTCACCGCGGGTCAATATGTGTGCAAGGCGCGTGCGTGACATTACTTGGCGTCACGGTGTTTATATATAGACTTCCCTGTGTGTGTGTTTCTGTGTATGCTAGTTTTGTATGATTTTTGTTCATTTATTTGTATGTTTTTCATTCCTATATTCTTCATCTATTTGTATTTCTAGCCATTTCCACTATTCATACACAGTATTTACCCACATATTTACCAATACAGACGCGGAAAACACTTCAAACACAACGAAAAATTTATAGAAACCATAAAAACATGCCATGGAGGCGTAATATTACCGTTAGGAAATACTTGAAAAAAAGCTGCCTGGGGGGAGGGTTATTGCTGGGGAACCACGGGGGGAAGCGGCCCGGAGGCAACACCGGGAACAGCGGTGGCGTACCCCATATGCTTGTCATCAAGCCCAAATTAAACCAACTAGGAAACTTTTGACTATTGGATATGAAATAGTAGACTGGTAACTGCATTATGACACATGTTTAGTTTACGGTAAGTGAAGGAAGCAAATATCAGCTGTTAATACTGACGACCTAATTGTTCCTATAATTATCGTTATACCTATCACTTTTAATATTTGCGTACTATTTTCACTCTCCTACGTAAAGGAAACTTAATTTTTTTTTTTTAAGTGAATGACCTTATAAATACCATTAATTGATGAAGATAAGTCAGTGTGAAGGGTTTTGGTGAAAGCTTGTACTGCTTGTCTGACCGCTTGGTGCTTGGTGCTGGTGCTTAATTGGTGCTTGGTGCTTCTTGAAAAGAACAATTATTTATCACATTCAAATCTACTAAGACAATGACATCGAAGCGAAATAGGACAGCTCAAGCATGCATATTATTAAAGGAATCCTGTGTGAGATAAGAGTATATCATTAGCTGAACCGTGCATCCATTTACATTCACTGTCATTCAGTATCCATCACAGATTATAAGTCTCTTTGGACCGGGAGTCAGTAGGTACTTTGTATACTAAAATCATTCCAGCCAGTAATCTAGATGAATCTTGGGACACTATACCTTTCCCTGTTAATCGTCAAGCAATGCGCTGGGGACTCAAGATTCTGGTATTTACAAGCCGTGCTCTACTGATTCCCCAGAGAAAACGATTTCGAAACCGGTTCCGCGGACTGATGACTACCAGAGTCTTGGAATCGCCAGTGCGCCTGATATTTATCAAGCAGCGCTCTGGCGGTTCCGAGGCTCTGGTATTCGGTATTCACCAGCAGCGTTTTACCGATTCACGCCGAACCGATTCCGGTCCCCTTTCTAATTATCGTAAGTCATCCAACAGATACTTACCGAGATATTCTAGAAAAACGATAAAACGCAGCCTCTACAATCTACGTCAATATAACATGAAGCTGCGGCTTGGTAATGAGAGAGAGAGAGAGAGAGAGAGAGAGAGAGAGAGAGAGAGAGAGAGAGAGAGAGAGAGAGAGAGAGAGAGAGAGAGAGAGAGAGAGAGAGAGAGAGAGAGAGAGAGAGAGAGAGAGAGAGAGAGAGAGAGAGAGAGAGAGAGAGAGAGAGAGAGAGAGAGAGAGAGAGAGAGAGAGAGAGAGAGAGAGAGAGAGAGAGAGAGAGAGAGAGAGAGAGAGAGAGAGAGAGAGAGAGAGAGAGAGAGAGAGAGAGAGAGAGAGAGAGAGAGAGAGAGAGAGAGAGAGAGAGAGAGAGAGAGAGAGAGAGAGAGAGAGAGAGAGAGAGAGAGAGAGAGAGAGAGAGAGAGAGAGAGAGAGAGAGAGAGAGAGAGAGAGAGAGAGAGAGAGAGAGAGAGAGAGAGAGAGAGAGAGAGAGAGAGAGAGAGAGAGAGAGAGAGAGAGAGAGAGAGAGAGAGAGAGAGAGAGAGAGAGAGAGAGAGAGAGAGAGAGAGAGAGAGAGAGAGAGAGAGAGAGAGAGAGAGAGAGAGAGAGAGAGAGAGAGAGAGAGAGAGAGAGAGAGAGAGAGAGAGAGAGAGAGAGAGAGAGAGAGAGAGAGAGAGAGAGAGAGAGAGAGAGAGAGAGAGAGAGAGAGAGAGAGAGAGAGAGAGAATATTATTATGTTTCCATCCAGAGGCTGTGTGTGGGCTCTTGTGATACCGTGAATTTTCCCACGAGGCCTGGGTGGCGCGGGTGCTGTCCTGGCAGCACGTTGCTGGATGTTACGGAGGTCATCACCACCAACACCTCTCCGCCACACAACACGACCCTGCACCGCTGCACTCATACATTAGGTAAGCGTAAGTGGTGTTGATGACTTTATATTCACTCAAAAGTTCCATACATTCTTATCTCAAACATCGCTGTGTCCCTGTGTGTCTATTGAAGATATTAAAAACACTTTCGTAAATCTATTGACTATTTACAGTTTAGTGGACGTTAGTAAAACGTTACACGTCAATATAAGATGAAGCTGCGGCTTGATAATGGTGATTGAGTACAGCGATTCTTATGGAATGATAGGCATAGATGGGCTCATCCTCCTGACGCCTCACTGTCTCTTTTATTAGGGTATATGAAATGGTAAAGAAACTGTGAATACTCTTAATCATGCTGACAAGTGTTTGATTAACATCCAAAGTACTAACTATACTGTTGTGGGGAACGGTCTTTTCTGCTTGCCAACCAATCCCATCACCATCACCTAGAGAGCAGAGGGATGTGTTATAGTCATTCATGAGATGCACACTATATTTGTGTGTCTTAGGAGGGAATGAGGCCAAGGGACGATCTATAAAGAGGGCGAGTGTTAAGGAGTTGTGAGGACACACGCACTGGAATCGATGGGAAAACAGAACGACCCTTGTGTGTGGATGTTGTGCACCGTGCCCGCCCAGAATTCCTACAGTGGTAAGAGTAAAAAGGAATGTTCCAGTGAAGATGAGTAGAGATTTTTTTTTTTTTTACGGTAAGGCCTATAGCGCCTGTAGGCACACTTGAAGAGTGTATGGGAAGCGCTGTTCGGCTTCTGCCCATTAGTGGCGCAGGCAATTTTATTTATAGTGGTACCCATATTAGGGCCCAGCCATGAGTCACAGATACGGTAGCTATGTATGCTCTTAGTAGGTATACTAGGGTGTCCTGCCAACCTTTCAAGCATCGTTCCATTACACTGCTGTTTTAAATAAATAGGAGCAGTATCATATATTTTGACCTGTATTACTTGCACATGTGCTAATTAAAAGATCTCAGTGTAGTTACCCTTCTCCAGTTCTCTGACCTTAACCTTTTCATTTCCATTGTTTTATTCTTTTCCAGTAACACTCGCGTATAAAGAGAAAATTTGCATGTACACGTACGTACATACAAAAAAGAAAAATGAAGGGATTATTCTTGCCTGTTCTATACTACAGAACAATACAAGATGACGAAGCACACAAAAGGTGGTTAATTATGTAAATACTTGTTTGAGGAATAATTAGGTGTCTATTAATCAACACTGGTGGCAGGGCCCAGGTGGCAGGTGGCGGGTGGCATCCCTCCTCATTGAAAGAAGCTGTTCAAACTATCATTTCCTTATTTCAGTATTATGGGCATTGGCAATATTATTTACGCGTCATGCCTGTAGACCTACGTGCTTCATAATTAGCACAGGAAGATTTGGATACTTTGGTTTAATTGGTTAAAGGATTATGTGTCTTGACATTTCAGTAATGTGACAACTGGAAATATTATGTACCGTAGCTACGTGCCATGTCCTCACAATGACGATGATAGTAATAATGATAATAATAATACTATACATTTCAGCGGTGAACAAACGGTGTTTTTTGCAGATATCTCCTAAACAAATCGTTGGATGAGTATGATATTTCAACACACTACCTTGAACATCCGTTCGTAATTTATGGTTAACATACCACAGTGCTATATGTGTTATGTGAGGAGTTTACTGAGTGATATTACGCCTAATCCAGTCATCATATCAAAGGTGTTATACAGACTCGGACGGTGTGGGGTACTCGTCTAACCCCTCCACCACCACCACCACCCTGAAGAACCCCCAGACCACTCCTTCTCTACTCCAGTATCGCATGACCCTCTTCCCCGCTTCCCTCTTCACCATCAGCCTTCCACCTTTGATTTTTTTTCCCTATTGTAATTACATACGTATAGGTATAATAGTTACATACGTCAGTATGTACATACATATCATACATTAATAATATTATTTAATACAATTGCTGGTATATGTGGACATGAAAACCCGAGTCGGTCAAACGACCGTGAAAGCAATAGCTAATTCCGCTGTTAATGGCCGTATAGCTGGATAATAAGCAACGTATCTAACAACAAAATGATAATATATATAAACTGGACCACTTTTTATGATCAATAGGTAGACAGTACGCAATAAGAGTATCAACTTTTCCTAACAGTAGAAGGTCCAGGTCACAGGTAATTCCAGCACATCATGTTCACATGACTGACCATAACGACTGCAAACATGGCTCTTCTATATACTACACGTAAACGTGCTTGTTGTACAGTAATTATCAACGTGAACCACTTCTTGCCTTCATGAAATTATACCATACTCTTTAATAATCATATCTATACATACACACTTACAGAACATTATAATGTATAAATACAGTAGTGGGAGGAGTAGGGAGGGACACAGGAGTGAGGGAGGCGAGGAGCTAAGGAGAGGAGAAGAGGGATAAAGAGGGCGAGGACTTCCGAGACGAGGGAGACGTAGTAGTGGTTAGGAATGGTTTGGGTGGGTGTGTGGGGGGGCCACACTTTCATTCGAATGCGTCAACATGACTCGTCGGCTTTGTGTTTTTTTCACGAGTAAACTCCTCACATAACACATATAGCACTGTGGTATGTTAACCATAAATTACGAACAGATGTTCAAGGTAGTGTGTTGAAATATCATACTCATCCAACGATTCGTTTAAGAGATATCTGCAAAAAACACCGTTTGTCCACCGCTGAAATGTGTAGTAGTAGCAATAATAACAATGATAATAATGTTAATAATGATAATAATGACGATGATGATAATAACAATAATTACAACAGTAGTGATAATGATCATGAAATAATAATAGTAATGATTATATATATATATATATATATATATATATATATATATATATATATATATATATATATATATATATATATATATATATAATATAAAATATAAATATAAATATAATATAAAACAAATATAAATATAAAACATAAATATAAATATATATATAAATATATATATATATATATATATATATATATATATATATATATATATATATATATATATATATATATATATATATATATATATGTGTGTGTGTGTGTGTGTGTGTGTGTGTGTGAGTGATTCACCTCGGTCGTCTGCTGGTCACCCAGCCTGTCTTCCCCATTACAGAGCGAGCTCAGAGCTCATAGACCGATCTTCGGGTAGGACTGAGACCACATAACACACTCCACACACCGGGAAAGCGAGGCCACAACCCCTCGAGTTACATCCCGTACCTATTTACTGCTAGGTGGGTGTGGGTGTGTGTGTGTGTGTTTCACTGTTTGATCTGCTGCAGTCTCTGACAAGACAGCCAGCCAGCCATTACCCTACGGAACGACCTCAGAACTCATTATTTCCGATCTTCGGATAGGCCTGAGACCAGGCACACACCACACACCGGGACAACAAGGTCACAACTCCTCGATTTACATCCCGTACCTACTCACTGCTAGGTGAACAGGGACTACACGTGAAAGGAGACACCCAAATATCTCCACCCGGCCAGGGAAACGAACCCCGGTCCTCTGGCTTGTGAAGCCAGCGCTCTAACCACTGAGTGTGTGTGTGTGTGTGTGTGTGTGTGTGTGTGTGTGTGTGTGTGTGTGTGTGTGTGTGTGTGTGTAGTTAGATAGATACATAGATAGATGAATAGATAGATAGACAGATAGATAAATGGATAGACATAAAGCTATGTAAAGGAGTGTCACGTGAGTGAGAAGGTTTGAGACCTACGTGGGCTACCACCAGGTTAGACTAAAGGTAACAATGTTTATGTAGAACGATGCTCACTGGGAGTGGTTAGTAGTTGTTGTCTTTAATGCAAACAAGGGAGGGAGGAGGAGGGGGGAGGAGGAGGAGAAGATGAAGCACAAAGCAGTGAGGCACAAGGGAACGATTTGTTCGTTAGCCCTTGTGCAGGTAAGACGTGTGTGCGCCAATAAGTGTGTCTGCTCGCTGCCACAACACTTTAGAGTTTGATTGATTAACTTGTAAGGTGTTGTGTGTTGGTCAGGTGTTATCCCTCTCGTGTTTGTTGTAGATCTGGAAGGTATGTTAAACGGTGTGCAGTGGTGCTAATGTTGGAGTGTGTGCGTGTAGTGAAGGACTTTTACTCGTTTCTCATGAACAAGAGTATTTGAGTTCCACGTTGCTTTAGAGGACAGGAAGTATTGCCTGACGTTTCGTGTAACTTTTTATAGTGTATTTCTTTATCAGGTTGCTATTTGATACCGGTAAGTCCGTATTGGAAGATGCCAATCCTTAATGAAAACGCGTTAGTGTTCTACATAAATGGAAAGCGCCTCGTAACATCTTTGTTGAAGCTGTGTGTAAAATTTCTCGTGGGTTTCCGCTATTTTCCTCTTAGTGTCTCGTGTTCAGATTTAGTTACATATCAAGCTCCGGAGTGTACTTCGTACTATAGAGTACTGCGTGTGTGTGGGTGGTGTCTGGTATTTGTGTAACGATCTAACTAGTAGGCAATACTGCCTGAAGCGTTTTGAACCCCGCCTTGGATTTAGAGCGCGTGACTTTAGTGTATCGCCGCTACTTGACAGCTTCGTTCCTACTCGAGATCGAGGAAGCCTGAGCATGGATGTGCGATTACCTAGCTGCCCTCCATACCACCTATATTATATTACAGGCTTATCCAGGCCGTAATCCATCCTCTCGCTAGGTATAGTAGTTTAGAAATATCTATGCTTTCTTAAGTGTTGATGTAAAACTTGTGATTGTATAACTGTGGTGAAATGCAGAAATAGGTTTACATATGGTATTTCATGTTTTCACCAGAGGAAGTGTGGGGAGGAAAACCCGTAGTGCCAAACATGTGGTCTGAGATGGGTGTACGATAAGGCTTTCACTTGTTGAGGTAAATTTGACCCTCCTAGGGTAAATCCAGGTTGTGTTGGGAGTAGGTGCACCAGGTTGGGTGACACCAGGTAGGGTTGGTAAGTTAGTGGGGTATTGCGTTGTGTGCGCGAGTTGTAGGGTGCCGTGACGTTTCAGCTCCAGTTTCGTGTGTGTTGTGAACCAGTGTACCATTAAATGAAAAACATTGATCAAGTGTGTTTGTACTGAAACGTCACGGCACCCTGCATCTGGTGTGTGTTTAATACGTAAGGTTTCTGAATGCGAGTAAGGCTTTTGAATAAAAGCTTCAAAATGGTTGTGTACAGTAATATTTTGTGGGCTGTCCAATTATCCATGATTGTTACTATCTGGTGCACTAAGTGTAGGAACAATCTACTATTAAGCTTCAGCGTGTTGTGGTGTACATGCTAGGTACAGCACCGCACGCTGGTCAAGTCCTTAAGTAATGTACGCAGTTGCATTAAATTTGAGGCTAGTCACTCTGATGATTATACTATAGTGGTTTGTCCCTGTATCATAGAGAAGGTCTTAGATTTGACAAACTTAACAAATCAGGTGAAGGATGTTTCTTGGTTGATGATTATTAACTTTGTTGCAGCAGAGTGTACAAGGGAGAAGGTCGGGTCGTGCCGGTCATCCCCTAAACATGGAGGAAAAGTCTCGGGCGTCAGTCAGGAGATCAAGCGCGTCCCACCACAAGTCTGGTTCATGCAAGGGCGAAATAGACTACGAGATGTAGTGACAGACTGGGTGAAGAGTGAGAGGAGTTAGGCAGGGTTGCATACTGTCACCAATCCCTTTTTAGCTTATACACAGAGGAACTAGCTGCCAGAATGAGAAAAATGAATGCAGGAGTGAATGTGGAGAATGGTAAGATGAGTGCTCTTGTATGCAGATGACATTGTAATTGAGTGAATCAGCAGATTAGTTTCAAAGCTTGTTGAATGTTGTAAATGGGTATGGGGAGAGACTTTGGAGTAAGTTTTAGAAGAGCAAGGGGATGATTGTGAATAGATCAGAGGAAGAAAGAGGTTCAGTATGGAGACTGGGAGAGAATGAGGTGCAACAGACTGATGAATACAAGTATCTGGGGATATGGATGAATTTAAATGGTTGTGCGAAGGCAAGGAATGAAAAGATAAGCATGATAAACCAGTGGGACGGTCAACTAGGAAGCGAAGCAATAATGAGAGCCAAAAATTCTGATGTGCTGCGAGAAGTCTGGAAGAGCGTAGCTGTTCCAAGCATTATGTATGGTATGGATTTGTGTGGAATGAAAATAAACTAAAGAAGTTAGAAGTAGGACATAATAGAGTAGCAAGAATGGCACTGAATGCACCAAGGTATGCAGCGATAGAAGCTCTGAGGGGAGACATGGGCTGGAGTACTTTGAGACGTACAGAAGCAACGATGATGTACGAGACTAGATTTGAGCGAATGGACAATGCAAGACTAGTGAGAAAGGTGCTTCTATGGAATGTTAGGAGTAGCAGGTGGGGGGAAGAAATGTGTCAAGATGGCAGTAAAGAGTGGCTTAGAAATTAGTTGAGCTTTTCAGCGGATTGAGGGAAGGCATGTTGAGAGCAACTGGAGCATGGTTATTAGAAATGGGGAAGGCAGAGAGTGGAATGTAAGAAAGTGGAAGAGAAATTGACAGTAGTGAAACATGTGGGATCGATTGAATGGAAGAATAAGATAGAACGAGGGTAAACCTCCATCACCACCTTGTCCTTTCCGGACGAAACTAATTTTTTCTGGTAAATTTCGGCTTGCTTTTAATAAAAATACTTTGTTTTTGGCGCAAATCAACCAACTTTTTTTTACAGCCCCGAAACCTGGTTTGCATCCAAAAACAACTGGTAAATTAATTAAAAACAAGCCGAAATCTACTAGAAAAAATTGGTTTCGTCCAGAAAAGAACTTTATTTAATCTAATCTAACCTAACCTAACTAAACCTAACCTAATCTAACTTGCCTAAACCTAACCTCAATAAAAGATTGTTACCTTATTAAACTGCACTGCTTTTGAGGAACTCTCGTGAAATCTGCCGATGCCCTTGAAATAATCGAAGCTACAACCTTCACACTGGGACATCTTGCTCTAAACTGATTTGAAATGCATAGCGCGAGCCTCAGGGGCCGTCGTGATTGGTGGAAATAATTTTTTTTTTTTTCATTGGCCGCCACTTCTGTTTCAAAGAACAGAACCAATCAGCGTAAACAATTAAGCGCATGCTCAGACAATGGTATGTCACGGAGCCCGCCGAGCCGCCGCGAGCGCATCACGGCACCGCATCTGCGCATCAGTGTGCGGCAGGGTTTGATGCGGGAGGCTTGTCACGGCTGATCACCAAAGCACGCTTAAATCTTTAAAATCTGTGTAGCCATTATAGAAGGTTGCACCTAGTATATATGGAGTTCAAATTATGCATAATGAGGAGCTCTATCTCTTGAGGTGGGTAAAAAAAACACGTAGCTGATTGTGGTGAAACTGGAGTAATACCCAAAAGAGTACTTTGGAGTGGTACAGAAAGAGGCCCCGATGTGATAAGTGGTACGTGGGAAGCCTGGGTGGTAACCTTTTCCGAACGAGCGCCACCTCTTCTGAGCGAGGGCGCAGTGTGTGGATGTGAATTCAAGGAATTACAGATGGTCTGAGTCCCACAGCAAGGTGTGCTAGATGTGTGAAAGGGGAGGATGAGACGGTGGAACAGGTGGTGCTGGAGTGTGAAGTATGCCAGAGACAGGAATGAAATGATGCAAGTGGTGCTGAGGAAATTGGAGAATGCCAGAGTGGGAGATGACAGGAAGGGAATGGATGGTGTTACTGCTGGGACTGTGGAGACACGAATGATGGTGATTAAAGCCTGGAAGGAATTCTTTGAGAAAATGTAGCGTGCTAAATGTGTGAATCAGTAAGGTGAATTTTGGTGATTTTTTTTTTTTTTTTCCTTACAGGTGTGGCCGTTACATGGGCCTGACTCAGCAGTCCCAAGTCACTTGTAACATAAAGACCGACGTCACAACATCACTGTACACTACCAGCATCTTTGCACACTACCGAACTTCTGAGAGCTATATCGGTTCCATCCCAGTTAACTCCTCAGCCACAGCGGTGCTCAAGTCCGACCTTTACCCGCCGAAGCGTCTGAAGTCCCGGCATCCTGTTGCTCCTCAGCTGTGTGTGATAGCAGTCCATCTCAGGTCTGCCTCTTCAGAAGAGGACACAGACTGAGGCGTGCGGTCCGACACGTGTAGGGGCTGTGCGGTTTCAAGTCGTTCATTGGAGGCGTAGGTCATCAGGAATTGTTCGGTCTTGGTGTTAAAGGTAAGATAACGAGGGTGATAAAGTAAAACTCTTTAAGGTACGTAATAAGAATAGAATGAGGAATACTGGTGAATTTTGGAGTAAGGTTTGGAGATAACGATGGCAAATTAGTGTCCCGTAGTGGTGGGTAAATGGTATGCACTAACATTTTTAACAGGGCGCACCCACACCACAGCTAACCTACATTTGAGGACAAGATTGTTCATGATGAAAGTGTAAAGGTAAAATTATTTGTTACAGGTTCTGCTACTACTGGAGGGAGAACCAAACCAGCGTGTCCAAACAACCCCCGACTTGGAGCCAGGATACTGGCTTTTCTTGCGCCGGAAGACGGTCTCGCTGCACCTTCCCGGAAAACTGAACCCTACCTCGAACCAGCTCTCCTAGGGAGAGGGGGGACACACTGGCTCGCTCTACCTTCCATGGAGGAATTGGTTCCTACCTCGCACCAGGTCATCCAGGCAGGGAGGACACTGCCTCGCTCCACCTTCCCCAGAGGAACTGAACCCTGCCTCGAACCAGCTCCTCCAGGGAGGGTGGGGCGGACACTGGCTCGCTACACCTTCCACGGAGGAATTGGACCCTACCTCGCACCATCTCCAGGAAGGGAGGACACTGCCTCGCTCCACCTTCCCCAGAGGAACTGAACCCTACCTTGAACCAGCTCCTCCAGGAAGGGTGGGGCGGACACTGGCTCGCTACACCTTCCACGGAGGAATTGGACCCTACCTCGCACCATCTCCAGGAAGGGAGGACACTGCCTCGCTCCACCTTCCCCAGAGGAACTGAACCCTACCTTGAACCAGCTCCTCCAGGAAGGGGAGTGGGACGGGGACACACTGGCTCGCTCCACCTCCCACGGAGGAATTGGACCCTACTTCGCACCATCTCTTCCAGGGAGGGAGGACACTACCTGGCACCAGGCTCTGTCGCAGCTGGTAACACGGTAGTGCCATCCAGGGAGGGAACACGCACTTCCTCGCTGCGCCATCCGCGGGGGGATTTGACCCTGCCTGGCACCAGCTTTGTCCTGGTAACGTGGTGCCATCCATGGAGGAACTGGACCCTGCCTCGCACCTCATGTCCTGGTAATGTGGTGCCATCCATGGAGGAAGGACAGACTAGCTTGCTTCATCATACCTAACTATAATAAATGTTGCCATCACTCTTGTAATGTTCATCATTCCTTCCATCTAATGTGAATGTACCCAATGTAAATGTTATTTATTAATCCTTCCATGTTCTGTGATGTACCCACATGACTGGTGTTAGTTTTATTAGTACTTGGTATAAATCATGGTTGAATAATAATGATGTATTTCAGAATTCCATTTTGTTTTCTTGATACTTGTGAAACACAAAGCCAAGCCTAACCTAACCCTATTAGCCCCACAATATACTACTGTACACATGGTTGGTTACACAGTATTTTCACCACTAAAAAAAAAAAAAAATTATTGAATAATCTATAAATTAGAGAATCAAAAACTCAGTTAGCCTGAACTCAGCTATGCCTTAAAGCTAGCTGCAAAACTGCCTAGGAAGTTGGGAAAATAGCAAAACATGGCAAAAAATTACTGAAAAATAGCAAAAATATGCTGGAAATGCCCCAAAAATAGCAAAAATATGCAAAAATGCAAAAAAAAATTGCCCAAAAACTGTGCAAAGTCATAAGTCATACTGAAGAGTCTCCGGAGAAAGAGCAGGTGTATATTTGGGTTAAAAATACAATGAAGAGTCTCCCTTCCTTTTCCCCTTTATTTTCATTCAATCAACACATTTTTGCACAAGTCTGAAAACTCTACCGAAATTTTCAACTTAGAAAAATTTTTTACAATTACAACTTAACATGAAAAAGACGACTTTTACAGCTTAACAAAAAATAAGATTTAACTTCAACCTAGAATTCTAACATGAAAAGGAACTTTTACAGCTTACTTAATCAACAAAAATAAGATTTAACTTATTCAATCTGCACATTTCTACACAAGTCTGAAAACTCTACCAAAATTTTCAACTTAAAAATTTGTACAATTTGACAATTTTGACATTTTCAACTTAGAATAATTTATGCAATTATTTTGACATTTTCAACTTAGAATAATTTATGCAATTTTCAATTTGAGACAAATATTTCACCATATATATAAAAAACACAGACCATCATTCAGGGGCCACATTCTACACAGTTAGCCTCAGGTCTCACTCAATGCCTCACTGTCACTCCACTGTTGGTCTTTAGGGTCATTATTTGCCAACTTTATATATGTATACAAAAAAATAGCTACTTGACATAATTTTCTACAAATTTAATTATTCTGACATCGTATTACTACTTTGGGAATAGTCAGACTGTGTATACAAACAAAAGACACATGGCAAACAGAAGATTATGCCTGATAGCCCGACACATGACACAGTTATATTAATTTGTTTGCCGATGATGCGAAGTTGTGTAGGTGTGTGAAGAGTGAAGAAGATTGTGAAATTTTACAGGCAGATCTGGATAGGATTTGGGAGTGGAGCAAGAGGTGGGAGATGGAATTTAATCTAAGCAAAAGTCATGTGATGGAGATGGGGAAGAGTGGAAGACAGCCAAAAGGGTCATATAAGATGGGTGAAGGAGTAGTGTTGAAAAAGATGGAAAAGGAAAAGGATTTGGGAGTGATAATACAAGACCATGGGCAGTTTGAGGCTCATATTGACAAGATGTTTGGAGAAACATATAATCTGATTAGAAATATTAGATTAGCCTTTCATTATATGGATGAAGAAATTAATTAGTACGGTAATTAGACCAAGATTGGAATATGCTGGGATGGTTTGGTCCCCTCATAAAAAGAAGCATATAAGGAAGTTGGAGAGATTGCAGAGAATGGCAACAAGAATGGTTCCGAAATTGGCAGAAATGACCTATGAGGAGAGATTAAAAGAAATGAATTTGCTTACCTTGGTACAAAGAAGAGAAAGAGCAGATTTAATACAGGTTTATAAACTGTTGAACGGTCTGGATGAAGTGGATAATGAGCAATGATGTTGAGAGAGGAAAATTCAAATAGAACTACGAGATCGCATAGTAAAAAGATAGCCAAGGGAATATGCTTGAAGGATGTGAAGAAATATAGTTTCCCACAAAGATGTGTGGAGGTGTGGAATAGTTTGAGTGAGGAGGTGGTGTCAGCGAGGAGTGTGCATAGTTTTAAAGGAAGGTTGGATGTGTGTAGATATGGAGATGGGGCCACACAAGCATGATACCCAGGCCCTGTAAAATTACTAGGTAAACACACACACACACAAACACACACACACACACACACACATAGTGTAGTGGTTAGCAGTTAGCACGCTCGACTCATAATCGAGAGGGCCGGGTTCGAATCCCAGCGCAGCGAGGCAAATGGGCAAGCCTCTTAATGTGTAGCCCCTGTTCACTTAGCAGTAAATAGGTACGGGATGTAACTCATTGTGGCCTCTTTCCCAGTGTGTGGAGTGTGTTGTGGTCTCAGTCTACAAGATTGGTCTATGAGCTCTGAGCTCGCTCCGTAATGGGAAGACTGGCTGGGTGACACACACACACACACACACACACACACACACACACACACACACACACACACACACACACACACACACACACACACACACACACACACACACACACACACACACACACACACCCGGTAGCTCAGTGGTTAGAGCGCTGGCTTCACAAGACAGATGACCGGGTTCGATTCCCGCCAGGTGGAAATATTTGAGTGTGTCTCCTTTCACGTGTAGCCCTGTTCACCTAGCAGTGAGTAGGTACGGGATGTAAATCGAGGAGTTGTGACCTTGTTGTCCCGGTGTGTGGTGTGTGCCTGGTCTCAGACCTATCCCAAGATCGGAAATAATGAGCTCTGAGCTCGTTCCGTAGGGTAACGTCTGGCTGTCTCGTCAGAGACTGCAGCAGATCAAACAGTGAATTACACACACACACACACACACACACACACACACACACACACACACACACACACACACACACACACACTGTTGAATGGACTGGATGAAGTGGATAATGAGCAAATGATGTTGAGAGAGGAAAATTTAAGTAGAACTACAAGATCGCATAGTAAAAAGATAGCCAAGGGAATATGCTTGAAGGATGTGAAACAATATAGTTTCCCACAAAGATGTCTGGAGGTGTGGAATGGTTTGAGTGAGGAGGTGGTGTCAGCAAGGAGTGTGCATAGTTTTAAAGGAAAGTTGGATGTGTGTAGATATGGAGATGGGGCCACACGAGTATGATACCCAGGCCCTGTAAAATTACAACTAGGTGAATACAACTAGGTGAATACACACACATGAACTAATGACACTGTGAATGTTGAAGCATCCTCCATCTTTGCCACTCTCTGTATTTACACAAATTCATGAAAGCAGTGTGCAGTGTGCTGCTGGACCTCCAAAAGCCTGCAACAAAAAGAAAGGAATCATTTAGCAATCATTTACCTTCATGTCATCTTATCAATCTGAAATTGTCAAAACTGCTCACTTGTAATCACATTTGTGGTACAGGAAGGTATATAAAAAAACCAGCCAAGCAAAGCCACACTGTTTGCTACATTGTCAAAATAACTACTAAGTACAACCTGTTTCCCTTACTTGGAGTGCAGCAGTGTGTGAACCACTCCCTTCTTGGAACTTGGAGCACCTTCATGTGTTCCATAAAGTGCTGGGTAAGGATACAGAGAGACACTTCCCTCAAAGCCATGTCACTGGTGCAGCACATCCTGTCAGGGAAACACAAACCTTTACTGCACTCATCAAAACACAGGAAACATGTGCAGCTCAGCCACTCATCCCTCCTTACACATACAAACACCACCACTTGCAAACTGCACTCACCATTGCCCAACAAATAAATACAAGTCAGCCACTCATCTCTCATTCCTCTTCAGACAGAGATGTCTCAACAAAGTCAATAACACACAGATAGATCACATTCATCTTTGACAGACACAAAGTTCAGAGAAAATCTGACAATCTGTACATCTTACAATTCAATCATTTCATTTTTTCTTCATTACAAAATTTCATGAACTGTTTCACTGCACAAACACACACACGCACACATGGCCTTACTTGCATGAGATGTGGTGCACTGCCTCCCTTGGTGGAAATAAGGAAGAGTGGAGTGGTGTGGATACTATCAGGCTGGCTGCAAAGACCACCCAGCCTGCCTAGCTGTCTTCAATCCTTGCTCACATGCTCCACCACAAACTTCATAACTGAAACCTGATGGCTCTGAGAGAGAGAGAGAGAGAGAGAGAGAGAGAGAGAGAGAGAGAGAGAGAGAGAGAGAGAGAGAGAGAGAGAGAGAGAGAGAGAGAGAGAGAGAGAATTATGGAAAGAATTGTCACAGCTTATATTTTACCTTGAACCTTCTACTTTTGCTCATCTATGTAATGTTTTGGTGTCAAATGGTAATAAAAGGAGAAAATAATAAAAACAAATCTAGGAAAAAACAGCTGAAATTTAGAGGCAGCGGTAGCAAGAATAGGTATGGTTATGATTGGTACCTTGTGTGACTTCTCTTTTATTGTACAATTAGTTTGTAGGCAATTACATTATGGGAAGTTAGGTTTGGTTAGAATAAGGGAGACTGGGGTAAGTTGAGCCACTTATTATATTCAAGATTACTGCATCAAAGCAATTTGCTGGTTATTAATATATATATGTGCATATATTTCAGGATGTTTTGCATCCCTACAAACAATCAAAATGAGTGTAAAGATAACTAAATGCCTTTAAAACATAGCATGCAAAAAAAAAAAAAAAAGTAGTTGTGTTACAACTTACTCTGTGTATGGGGTAAGTTGAACACAGGTGAGGGATAAGTTAACCATCCTCCCCATTCCCTACCCCTACCCTCCATCTCTTTAAATTATCTAAACACAATCCTCATGAAACTTAATACTAGAATAAATTCACTTCCTTGAGTGAAAAATTTTCTTTTAGACATGAATGTCTAACCACTTTACCCATGTGGTTCTCACCTTCACAGACTCCAGGAAATGATGCCCTCCTAATACATTTTTAGTCACATGTTCTTCTTTTTTAATAGTTTCCCAGCAACAAGGGGTGGATCAACTTACCCCCTATGCTCAACTTACCCAAGACTTACCTATAAGATATTAGGCTGGCTTATATTCTGGGGGAGATGAATGATAGTTTATCATTCATGGTTGATCTGTCCTTCACTTGTAATCTAAACTGGAAGCTTCACATCTCATCTCTTGTTAAAACAGTTTCTATGAAGTTAAGCATTCTGTGGGGTGGTTCATCTCACACAATTTTATTAGATAAGATGAAAACCTTTTGATTCCACCCTATCAACTCCTCTCCTCCTGACTGATTGTCTTTAGCCTCTTTCTCACTGCTGAAATGTTGCATCTCTTGTTATCTTGTGGTAAATATTGACAAAAGGTTCTTTGTTTGCCAAATATGGCCATTTGTCTCCTTACACCTTCTGAACAAATGCAAAATTTGATCTATTTTGATTCCCCTGACCAACTCAACCAACTTAATCCAAGTAAACTTAACCCTAACACTAAACTAACCTAAGCTAAGCTAACCTAAGCTAACCTAAACTCAATATTATAACTTTTGGCACGATGTGCTCACTTCCAAAAGCATCAATAGGAGTCAGTAATAGTACACTGTGTGGAAAAAAGGAAAAAAAAAAAAAAAAACTTGCTAATTAGTCTACCTACTAGATGTGCAGTAGTGAGTGTACTGTACATACTAGGTAGTTTGTGTACCCCCACAACGTGCAGTGTGTCATGCGCTGCTGACAAGGGCAGGTTTTAAACATTTAGCTACTTGACCTCATTTAGGAGGAAGGTTTCAAGACAATCATACCCTTTCCAACAATCTGAAATTATTATGGTTCCCAGCTCAATCTTGTCCTTTATAATAGCAAGAAGAGTTTGGCTGTCTCACTTCTCCACCGGTACCATGAAGCAGCTTCGGGTTTCACGACACACACCACCGACCACCCACTGTCCATCGATGATTTGTCCAACATTATAATTATTTCCTCTTCCCAAACTTACTTTCATCAATCTCCACAATTTTTCCATCACCACCAATCTTCCTTCTCGCTTGATGCACCACTCAATTAATACTTCCCTGCAAAAACTGGCCCAAGTCACAAATGATGGTGTTAGCAAGCCCAAGTTCACTCTCTATGAACACATAGGAGAAGCATTCTCGTATATAACAGTTAACAAATATGAGAACAGTTTCCAGATCTAAATGTGCATTTTCAAAGAATGTGTTCTTAACACTCCTTGGCTCCACGTGCACTTCACTTTTTTCTTTTTTGGCCGAGAGCGCATTTTCTGACTACGCCATAACTTTTGTGAAAAATCCAATGTTGCAGGCTTGTCACACACCTCGCACTTCTTTTCATCTAGGATGAGTTTGTGGCGTACACAGACATCGAAAAGAAGTCTAGCATTGCCTGTATATTTATGATAGAATTCCAGAAGGCCCGAGGTCGCAATCATGGCAATTCATGATGGCGGCGAGAAGAGGACTAAGTTCTCAACCGGCAGCAGACGTGGCAGTCTGTTAAAGCGCTGAAACATATAACATAAATAATAGGATAACAAAGGGCCACCAGGGCCCATCTAGGTTATCCTGTATCCGTCGCACAGCGACCTCGTCATCAGTACTTAAAGATACACATACAAGTACACAATACATTATATACTAATTCTAAATATTTGGCCCATTAACAGGGCTAAGTCCTGCAGCGAAATCCTCTACAATTTGTGGTCCCCATACATGGGGACACACAATTTTATTAGATAAGATGAAAACCTTTTGATTCCACCCTATCAACTCCTCTCCTCCTGACTGATTGTCTTTAGCCTCTTTCTCACTGCTGAAATGTTGCATCTCTTGTTATCTTGTGGTAAATATTGACAAAAGGTTCTTTGTTTGCCAAATATTGCCATTTGTCTCCTTACACCTTCTGAACAAATGCAAAATTTGATCTATTTTGATTCCCCTGACCAACTCAACCAACTTAATCCAAGTAAACTTAACCCTAACACTAAACTAACCTAAGCTAAGCTAACCTAAGCTAACCTAAACTCAATATTATAACTTTTTGGCACGATGTGCTCACTTCCAAAAGCATCAATAGGAGTCAGTAATAGTACACTGTGTGGAAAAAAGGAAAAAAAAAAAAACTTGCTAATTAGTCTACCTACTAGATGTGCAGTAGTGAGTGTACTGTACATACTAGGTAGTTTGTGTACCCCCACAACATGCAGTGTGTCATGCGCTGCTGACAAGGGCAGGTTTTAAACATTTAGCTACTTGACCTCATTTAGGAGGAAGGTTTCAAGACATTTATCCTTTTTTTGGGAGAGGCAGGAGGTGGCAAGAGGAGGGGGGGGGCTAACTCTAAGACCTGTAAGGGGACCGGCTTAACTCTCTTGGACCTGTTAAAGAAGTGTATGGCAACTAAGTGGACCTTTTTATTGATCTTAAGTTGCCCTTGGCCAGCTTTGCCTTCACATAAAGGGTTCAGTTCCGTGTACAAAAACAGGCTAAACAGAGTAACAAGATGTAAAAATACGGTAAAACTACAGAACCACTGCTTCCCCCCTTTCCTCTCCCCTCCCCCCATCTCGCCCCCAACAAGCTTGGGGGACTGTGGGGAATTGTTTCTTTTTTTTTTTGGGGGGTGGGGCGGGGGGAGCAGGAGCCAAAAGGCGAGATAATGGCGATCCAAAAAAATCTAAGGACAAAAAACCTAACCTAACCCTAACAATAACATAACCTAACCTAATATAGCCCCCCCTCGAACCCTCCTACAAAACTAACCTATCCTAACCTAATATAGCCCCCCCCGGAACCCCCCTACAAAACTAACCTAACACTAACATAAACCTAACCTAATGTGACTTTACCTAACCGGGGGGGCTGTGCTCCCAGGACCCCCTCCTACAACACTAACCTAACCCTAACAAACCTAACCTAGCCGGGGGGGTCACAGCCCCCGGACCCCCCTACAACACTAACCTAACCCTAACATAAACCTAATCTAACCGGATCCCCCCCTTCAGCACTAACCTAACATATCCTTATACAGATCGGCGTGGAGCAGTAATTCTAGAGAAGAACCACGGGGGGTTAACAGTAAAGGCAGTCGCTGCTCGCTTCACGAACAGTGACAAACTGAATTATAACCTCTTCTTCGCACATCTACATATCGCCAAGAGCAAACTGTCAACGTAGACAACAGAGCACAAAAACAATCATAAAATACTCACGGAGTTTGAAGGTGGGATCCAACTTCATGGAGGCGAGATATGGCGTACAGTAAGTTTGCTTGGAGAAAATTAGGATGTGTGGCGTATATGGATTGTAAAGTGCTGCAACTTCTTGTAGGAAAGCGTGAAATCTTTTATTTGGTTCCTTGTGCGCCATGATGAACATGGACCTCGCAAGGTAGCCCACAAAGTGCTTTTTCTTTCTTCCATACAGCGGCACTTTACATTTTACCTCACGCCACGTCCTCTCGATGGTGTTGGTGTGTGTCGCCTTGTTGCAGGGGTCTACAAAGTTCACTGAATGATTCACTGTAAGGTGTTTAAAACCTTCATCCTGCAGACAATCATACGCTTTCCAACAATCTGAAATTATTATGGTTCCCAGCTCAATCTTGTCCTTTATAATAGCAAGAAGAGTTTGGCTGTCTCACTTCTCCACCGGTACCATGAAGCAGCTTCGGGTTTCACGACACACACCACCGACCACCCACTGTCCATCGATGATTTGTCCAACATTATAATTATTTCCTCTTCCCAAACTTACTTTCATCAATCTCCACAATTTTTCCATCACCACCAATCTTCCCTTCTCGCTTGATGCACCACTCAATTAATACTTCCCTGCAAAAACTGGCCCAAGTCACAAATGATGGTGTTAGCAAGCCCAAGTTCACTCTCTATGAACACATAGGAGAAGCATTCTCGTATATAACAGTTAACAAATATGAGAACAGTTTCCAGATCTAAATGTGCATTTTCAAAGAATGTGTTCTTAACACTCCTTGGCTCCACGTGCACTTCACTTTTTTCTTTTTTGGCCGAGAGCGCATTTTCTGACTACGCCATAACTTTTGTGAAAAATCCAATGTTGCAGGCTTGTCACACACCTCGCACTTCTTTTCATCTAGGATGAGTTTGTGGCGTACACAGACATCGAAAAGAAGTCTAGCATTGCCTGTATATTTATGATAGAATTCCAGAAGGCCGAGGTCGCAATCATGGCAATTCATGATGGCGGCGAGAAGAGGACTAAGTTCTCAACCGGCAGCAGACGTGGCAGTCTGTTAAAGCGCTGAAACATATAACATAAATAATAGGATAACAAAGGGCCACCAGGGCCCATCTAGGTTATCCTGTATCCGTCGCACAGCGACCTCGTCATCAGTACTTAAAGATACACATACAAGTACACAATACATTATATACTAATTCTAAATATTTGGCCCATTAACAGGGCTAAGTCCTGCAGCGAAATCCTCTACAATTTGTGGTCCCCATACATGGGGATCATGTCTTATTTAACTATAGTAAATTTCTTATAAAACTATCATGCAGTGCTATACATAATTATAAATCTAATAAATTTAAGTGCTTATCTAATCTGTTTTTAAACATTGTCAAACTAGTGCTATTTACAACCGTCTCTGGCAATGCATTCCAGAAGTCTACCACCCTATGACTAAAGAAATATTTTCTTATATCTAACCTGCAGCCTTGCTTTCTAATCTTCCTGCCATGATTTCTAGTCCTATTTCCTCCTCTAAGGTAAAGAAAGATCTCACATCTATGTAGTTTGTATCTGAGAACATTTTAAATAACTCTATCATATCCCCTCTTATACATCTCCTCTCAAATGAAAACATGTTTAATTCCTTTAATCTATCTCTATACTCCAGGCGCTTTAATGCTGGTATCATCCTAGTTGCTCTTCTCTGAACTGCTTCTAACATGTTGATATCCTGCCTATAGTGGGGTGACCAGGCCTGTATGCAATACTCTAAATGGGGCCTAACATAGGAATTATATAAGCTACGCACCACTTCCTTACTTTTATAACTAACATTTCTATTTATAAAACCCAGGATCCTATTTGCCCTATTTCTTGCTTCTAAACATTGCTTTGAAAATTTCATAGTCCTGTCTATCACTACTCCTAAATCCTTTCCTTCCTCTACTGCCTCTAGCCAACATCCCTCCATCTCATAGTTAAAGTTTGTGTTGTCTTTACCTAAATGCATAACCTGACACTTTTAGAATTAAACTCCATCTGCCACCTGTCTGCCCATGCTATCAGCCTGTCCAGGTCTCGTTGTATTCTGTAATTGTCCTTTTCACCCTGTACTGCACATGCTATCTTAGTATCATCTGCAAACTTTGATACTTTGCTACTAATTCCTATATCTAAATCGTTAATGTACACCAAGAAAAGAAGAGGTCCTAGCACTGATCCTTGGGGTACCCCACTAACCACTTCCTTCCACTCAGACATTGCCCCATTTAATACTACTCTCTGTTTCCTATCAGAAAGCCATTCACTAATCCAATCAACTAACCTACCCCTATCCCATGTAGTCTCAATTTGTACACTAGCCTCCTATGCGGTACCTTATCAAACGCCTTGCTAAAATCTAGATATATAACATCTATGCTATTTCCATCATCTAACTCCTTGGTAATATATTCTAAGATATCGAGCAAATTTGTAAGACAGGACCTCCCTGATCTAAAGCCATGTTGGGTATCTCTAATTAATCTATTCTCATTTAAATGCTCCCAAATACTACCCTTAATGATTTTCTCTAGTATCTTACATACTATACTAGTTAAACTGATCGGTCTATAATTATTCGCATCATCCTTCCTACCTTTTTTTAAATATTGGAGTATCTTAGCAAACCTAAGTGATCTTTCAAAGATTAACTTAAGTGCTTCAGAAATACTGTCTACACCCTCCCTAAGTACTCTGGCATGTAGCTCATCAGGACCACTGGCTTTCCTATCGTCTAGTTCAAGAATAAATTTCCTAATAATTCCCGGTTTTATATCAATATTTTCTAAAGCTCTTAAACTACTCGTCGCACTGTTTGTAACAGGATTTCCTATTCTTTCCTAGTAAATACTGAAGAAAATTGTTCATTCAATAATTCTACTATGTCTTCATTTTGATCCACTACTACACCATCTTTTCTGAGTGGTCCAATCCTATCCTTATTTCTTTTATCACTGACCTTGTAATAACTATATAATTTTTGGGATCTTTACTCCCAGCTCTAGCTAGTTTTATCTCTGCCTGCCTTTTACTTTTTTATAACCTTACTCAAATCATCCCTGACCTGTCTGTACCTAATCAAATCTACATCTTCCCACTTTTCTGCAACTCTCTGTATGCCCTCTTCTTCTCTCTGATCTGGCTACCTATCTCATGAGTCCACCATAATGGCTTCCTGTTTCTCTGCCTTATATCTTTGTAAGGGATACACTGCATCACTATACCCTTTACTACAACCTTAAAATATCCCACATCTCCTGTGCAGTTTTATTTCCAAAACTATCTTCCCAGTTTACCTCTCCTAATAACTGACGTAACCTACCATAATTGCCTTTCTGATAGTTTGGGACTCTAGTCTTATTCACTATATTATCCCTACTGGAATTAATGATAAATCTAACCATCTGCACTAAATAGTTATCCTGAAAACTTTCCATAAACTTATTTTCACTAGCTAGAACGTCGAACGTCGAGGAGGTAAGACGTGGTGTGTTTTGCTCCCGATTTTTTTTTTTTTTGTTGATTTCGTTCTTTGTTGTTTTAGCAGGATGTACGAGAACGACTGTAAGGTATGCAAAGGTGAGGTGAACAATAGGAGTAACTCCATCGCATGTGAATGTTGTGGAGATTGGTATCACACGCGATGTGTGGGCCTTAAGGAAGCCAGCCAGAAGGTACTGAGGAACGACTTCCTAATAGGCCTATGCCCTGAGTGCCTAGACACTACCAGGGCATGGTGGGAGGAGAAACGGGTAGCAAAGGAAGAAGGAGGCACGGATGGAACAGGGGAGGGCCCTGACCCTAGTAGTCAAGGAGATGTGGAGGTGGAGGGGGGCGCCACAGGTGCGGTGACCCCACAGGAGTCCGACCACTCCTACAGCAACAAGGCTGTAACGGACTCCTGGTAACCGAGGGAAGGGGCAGTGAAGAGGTGATGGTGGAAAAGGACAGCAGTCTGGAGGAGGTAGGTAAGGAGCCAAAGGTACAGGAGGAGGCCAAGGGAGGGGCTAGGAGTAGGAGTGCACTAGATACCCCCAGCCAGACACGGGCCAACAGCAGAGGTACCCAGGAGGCCAATAGTAAGAGAGGGAAGGAGGACCAGGGCAGTGTTGGGAGTAGAGGCAGGAGTGGCAGAGGTAAGGGCCATAGTGAGTCGGCATGGATGGGCATAGGTCGGCAATCCTGGCGACATATCCAGGATGGCAAGCGGCTATGGCTGAAGACAGGGAGCAAAGTTAGGAGGATGTGGCTGTTTGGAGATAGCCTGATGAGAGGAGTAGAGAAAGAGATATACTCCTGTCGAAAGGTGGGTATAGAGTGATGGACAAAAGCAGACCAGGGGCCAATATTCGGGTCATCCGTGAGGCGGTGATGAGCTCCTTCACCAGATGGAGCCTGAAGACCTGGTGGTGGTAGAGGGAGGAGGAAACGGGCTGGAGGATATAGGAGGACGAGAGACAGTGAGAGTGATGGAGGAGATAGTCAGAGTGGTGGAGCGTAAAACACACAGGAGGCCCCTGGTGATGTGTATCCCTAAGAGGAGGGACAAGGAGGGTCAGGTCTTTGGCCGGGAGAGGAGATGGGTGAATGGAAAGGTAGTAGAAAGACTGGAAGACTGGAAATGTGATGGGATGCAGCTGTGGGAGAGGATGGACTGGAGGCAGGTGTGGACACAGGATGGCGTACACATGTCCACTATTGGAAAGGTGTGGGTGGCCTGGAACTTGGTGGAGTGGGCTCAGCGTTGGGAGGAAGGCAGCAGGAATAGGATAGAATCCAGAGAGAAGGGGCAGGTGTTTGTATGAGAGAGGAGGACAGAAGCGTGAAAGAGAGCAGGTTACCGAGAGAAAGGGAACCTGCGGGAGGAGAGTGGGTAAATGTAAAAGGAAGAGGAGGTACCCACAGGGCGTCAGGATGCATGAGGATTGGGTGTGTGAATGTGAGAGGATGGGGCACTGGCAAGTTTGAGGATTTATGCAAGGAGCTGAATGAATGGAGCTTGGATGTGGTAGGTATCACGGAGACTCACCTGCGGGACGTGGTGCATATGGAAGGAAATGAGTTTGTCATGATAGGGAAAGGGCGTAGAAAACAGGATAAGTTAGGAGGAGGCGTAGCCTTGCTCCACAAAAAGGTGAGGAACCTGAGAGTGGAAGAGCTGGACATAGGAGACAGTGCTGAGAGTGAGGACGTGCTAGCTGTTCGAGTGGAGTGCAGGAGTGAAAGTGGCAGAGCTGAGAGGATAGTCGTAGTGGTAGTGTATATGACAGTGGAAGGCGACAGAGCAGGTGTAAATGTGGGAAATGATAAGATAGGTGTGCTCTTGTATGCAGATGATGTTGTAGTCATGAGTGAGTCGGCAGAAGAGCTACAGAGTATGCTTGATGTAGTAGATGGGTATGGAAGAGATTTTGGAGTGAGATTTAGTAGTGAAAAGAGTAAGGTAATGGTTGTGCATAGGTCAGAGGATGAGAGGAACCATGTGTGGAGATTAGGAGTGAATGAGGTGCAGCAGACAGATGAATATAAGTATCTGGGGATGTGGATGAGTCCGGATGGCTGTGTAAAGATTAAGAATGAGAAGATAAGTATGGCAAATCAGTGGGTAGGTCGTCTAGGAAGTGCAGCAAGGATGAGGGCGAGTAAATATGACGTGCTGCGAGAAGTTTGGAAGAGCGTGGCTGTTCCGAGCATCATGTATGGTATGGATGTGATTGCTTGGAATGAGAGTGAACTAGATAAGTTAGAAATAGGGCAGAATAGAGTTGCAAGAATGGCACTTAATGCACCTAGATATGCAGCAGTAGAGGCCCTTAGGGGTGATATGGGTTGGAGCACTTTTAGAGAGAGATATGTGAAAGCGACCCTAAAGTATAAGGCTAGGTTAGAACGAATGAATGATGCAAGGATAGTGAGAAAAGTGTTTCTGTGGAATGTCAGGAGTAGCAAGTGGGGAAGAGGTGTGTCAGGCTGGTAGCAAAGAGTGGGTTAGTAAGTAGTTGGGTTTTCAACAGGTAGAAGGAAGACATTTAGAGAGAGACTGGAGTATGATTGTTAGAAATGGAGAAGGTAGAGAATGGGATGTAAGGAAGTGGAAGAGTGAGATTGACAGAGTAGTGAAAGGTGTGGGACTGGATGACTGGAGAAATAGGATGGAGCAAAAGAGTACCTTGGTATGGTATAGAGAGAAAGAGGCCCCAATGTATGAAAAGTGGTATGACGGAAGCCTGGGTGGTGATCTTCTCTTCCGAGCTAGGGCACAGTGCATGGATGTGAATGCAAGGAATTATAGATGGTCAGAGTCCTGCAGCAAAGTGTGCCAGATGTGTGACTTGGGAGAGGATGAGACAGTGGAACATGTGGTGGTGGAGTGTGAAGTATGCCAGAGACAGGCATGAGATGATGCAAGTGGTGCTGAGGGAGCTGGGGCATGACAGAGTGGAGATGACAGGAAGGGAATGGATGGTGTTGCTGCTGGGACTGTGTGGGAGACGAATGAAAGGATGATTGAGGCTGTGAAAGAGTTCCTGGAGAGAATGTGGCGTGCCAGATGCAGGAACTAGTGGTGTGAAAGATGGTGATTGCCCTCTTTGTTGTCTGGTGTTCTTTTTGTTCCCTACAGGAGCTGCCGATACAAAGGCCTGACCCAGAAGAAATTCTGCGTCACCTGTACCATCAAGATCAAGATCAAGATCTCCTACCATCCTCTCCCAGTTTACTGACTTAAGATTAAAATCCCCTAAGATAATTGTCTGACTAGTACACCCCCTATTTATCTCATCTACCATAAGGTTGTCTACATCTGCTGACTGGTTAGGTGGCCTATAAAAAGCTCCTACTCTAATAACCTTACTTTTGTTTACTCAAACATCCAGCCATAAGGACATAAGAATTGGCGGAGTAATACATATGCAGGAACAGGATATTCCCTGACTCCACAAGGAAACTTTCATTATTTTCCCTGTTGTTATTATGTTTTTGTTTGTGATTGCAGAGATCGCCGGTATATATTCATAAATACATAGAAAGATATAAAATGAAGCATTTCTTAACATTTGTCGTACTTGTATTGAAAATATTCTGCCGTTACAAGTCATTAAGTTTCCCTAGAGCATGGGGATTTGCCTTCCTTTCACAGTAGTTACTAGCGTAGAAATACAAATACATGTAGTACAATCATGTGAAGATCACGTGTTTTGAAATTGGTGCAATTATATAAAAATACAATTATAATTAAACTGATTGCACTCTTTAAATAATGATATCATTATCACGTTAACAGATATTATATGATAAAAATGTAATGAACTACAGTGTGTGGCGTATTAAATAGTGTTCTCAGGCTCAGTGTGCTCCGGGAAGCAAGACGGAAACAACAACTGTGGACTTATTCTAGAGAAGAACCAAAAAGACAAACACAATTAGCGGGAACCCAACCTTTACTTTTCCTAAGTTCCTGTCTTGTATCCGTCATGACACCTGTTACTTGTGGAGCCTGATAATTAATTAGTCTCTCATTTACCTGTGTGGCGAGTCAGGAGGCTGCATGACAGCTGAGACGGCGAGAAAGGCAGGAATACACAGGTCATCTCTACGGGGGCTGGCTCAATGGCTACCGCCTGCCTGTCTGGGACTGGGTCTGGGATCAGCTGATAGCACAGTCGCTGCTCGCTTTCCCCTGTCTCTCTCCCTCCTTGGTCCTCCATGATTGTCAACTGCCGACTGCAACGACCGCCGAGCTAACTGTCTAGATGAGGGAAATATATTAATCGACTGATAAATGTCACAATGATGAAATATTTCAGTATCGTTTGGATCACTACTACCACGACTTGTCAGCACACTACATCGTCACCTGCCTGCCTCCCCATCTCTCTCTCTGCTGAGCACTTGCCTACCTATTTGTTATTATTATTATTTTTGACAGTTGCTCACGGCTGTAGTCCAATAAAGTCGGATGTAAACGCCGGTGGGTCCCAGACTGCACAATATGGCATACGTGATAGGACATAATTTCCGTGGCTGCAGGAACAGGCTTGTCCTTGCTGTCTGCTTTCTCTATGGTATGCATGGAGAGAAGCTTCATGACAACGCTTTTTGTTCCAGCAGCCACGAGGACAATGACAGATCATGTATGTTATTTTGTGCAGCCAGGGAGCCACCGGCGTGTGCATCTGACTACACTACTACAGCCTCACTTAAACACATCATAAATAAATCTCGGGGTCTCTCCAAACTGCTCCTCACCAAACTAACTGATAGAGCTGGACAGGAACCGGTTCCGCATTAATGGTTCCACATGAATACAGATGGTAGATACGCATTAGTTATAAATCAGAAATGGTATACTATATACTGCTTATTTATACGAATGTTATCATTAACATTATTTTGAAATCTTTGCAAATGCCAGTATCTACAGGTGAACGAAGTAGAGTATAATACAATCATGTGTACTGCAGGCAGGCTTGTATCCATTATTCAAAGAAATTGCACGAATAATATATAGAAAGTTCGTTCATTGGCCAACAGCAGGCTTATCACCATCATTTTTTGTGCTCTGACTGGTAGATATCCTATTACGTCACAACATAGGGTATATATATATATATATATATATATATATATATATATATATATATATATATATATATATATATATATATATATATATATATTGGTGCACACCCAAATCACTTAGAACACTAAAACCTAACCCAAAACACTGTTTTATAAAATATCAAAATATCTCCAGCTCAATTAGTTTTTAGAAAATGTCTAAATTAATTACGTTAAAAGTATAAAACATTTTCAGCAATAACTTCTACAAAACGTCCTGGAAAGTCAAGCCATTTTCACTTGAGTATTTTACCACAGTTCACGGAGTCTGAGCTATCTTGTAATGCATTCTACGGCGAGTCAGACCAAGAAGCAGAAACGTGTGCAAATAAAATAAAGAAAAATGACTTTTGTTCAACAGCACCAAATACCATTTCAAAGTCCACATATTTCATTCAAAAGATTAATTTTACACTAGTTTTTCCGTCGATTAATGCGATTTCCGTCTAGTTTTCAACGTTCCGCATGAACTTATCGCATGAATTTGTCAGACGATAGGGATCGTTTCCGTCTGCAAATTTTCCGCCTTTGTTTACATAGCAAGACCAAGACCACAAGACTTGCCGCGTCTTGTCAACCTGCTTCTACGTGCATTGGTTCTACCACTAACCATGAACGCATCCATGCACGCTTTTTGGCTTGTTTAGCTCGTCTGTTTCGTAATACACAGTATTACGTTCAGAGCAGCGTATCTTTGCCGCAGCGTGGTCTCTATGTTTGTTTACATTGTCGGTCTGTGTTTGCGAGAAGTGACGACGAAACACCGTTTGTGTGCGACAGGCCGCATCCAAAAAATTGCCGATTTTCTGAAAAAACGACGGAAAAATTGCTAGCGTAACACCGCCTTTAGTATAGCCCACGGCCACCACCACTATTACCACCACCGACACCACAAGACCATTGCCGTTTTAACCAGTAGCAGAAGGCATATCCGACGTTTGTATATTAGTATGAAAACTATCTATTACTAAATCTATCATCAATGAGATACTATACTTGTAAAAATATCACAATGATTTATTGGTTGTTGTGATATCTTTCTCTTCGTTATCGTGTCCAGTTTTGGTTATTTGTCAAAACAGTATATATCAAATTGTATCTAGTTGTACAGCGAGTGTTGGCAGCTCCCGCGGGACAAGAAACGAGGTGTTTTAAAGGCAGACTATTTATTTTCTCTCATTCTCTATTTCTATCGATAGACTGATAATTTACCTGACTGAGACCAATTTAATCAGAGAGTTGTGATTTATGTGTATATACTTATTTTGCACTGTAAATATTTCAACAATATTATGTATGTAAATAAAACAATGAAAGTGTGTATGATTTCAGTCTTGCGTGATGTGATGTGAATGTTTTCCTCTTCATTATGTGCAATACGTAGTGATGCTACGTAGCCAACCTGTGTGCTTGTGAGTTATCCCTCCCTCCCCCATGCCCTGACAAAGGACAATAGTTTTGAGATAGGAGTAGGATCCCTGTGTGAATGAAGCGTGTTTGAGAACCTGAGTGTATATAATGTTAATATCTAAAAATAAACATAAAAAATAAAATAGATAAATAAACAAAAAATAATTGTTTAAAGAAATCCAAAAAAACTTTAAATCTTAAAAGAATAAATAAATAAATGAAAATGACCTAATACCCATGCTAGAGTGATGGCCAAAAAGACATGTCATTAGAGCTTAGCCCGCCGAACAGTGAGACCCTCTACCGTCATCCTCATGATTAAAAAAAAAAAAAAAAAAAAAATTGCCTACACACATAATTCATTATTTGCTGATTATACAATAACTTCTTCTATCGAATCATAACGTTATATATTTTTCCAGGCACCAAGAATTTTTCTAGATCATTGTGTTAAAATTGTATATATTGAGACAATACCAAAATTTGTGGGATTAGAAAAATTATTTATCACATTCAAATCTACTAAAACAATGGCATCGAAGCGAAATAGGACAGCACAAGCATGCATATTATTAAAGGAATCTTGTGTGAGATAAGTGTATATCATTATATGAACCGTCGAAATCGGTTCCCGAACGGTTCCGACTGTTCCGCCCACCCAAGGTATCGGTTCCTTGAATATTTGAGTTTACGGTTCCTGCCCACCACTACTAATTGAGTGCCATCACTTACGCTCGTTATCATCCAATACATCACCCTACTCTCTCTTATTTCCACGTAATGTCACTCAAACAAAATGACAGGTACAGTACGATACAACACATATAATGTACACTTTAGCAATATATCATACACAGCTGTAGGTGTTTCCATGAGAGAGGGAGAGGGGGAGGGAAGGATAATGCACTATGGTAACAACTGTTAGCGGAGTGTGTGAAACAAAAGGTGGCTAATCATCATAAGTGATCCAACAGATACTTACCGAGATATTCTAGAAATACGATAAAACACAGCCTCTGCTGGAATCCACACTAAATGGATGGAGCTGGGGCCCCAAAGTCAAGTATACTGCTCCACATTGAATTGGACTTGCCATTATTGGTAGCGTGCCAGAAATATCTTGCTCGTAATTTGTTGAACTATTATGTCTTTTCATTACTTTTCCTTACTATAAGTAATAATATACTGTGTACTTCCATGAACACACTGATCTAATAATGAGCAAACATGATACAAACCTTGGTTTCAGGCAGTTTAAGGCAGCGGCGGCCTGTATCATATCCTGGGATTTGCTTGCAAATGGCTGCTAAGATTGCACGTCCACCACAACCGAGGCTTTATTCATAACACGCTTCGAATCATCTCGAACTAATAATTTCAACTCCTAAATAATTGCTATATATATATATATATATATATATATATATATATATATATATATATATATATATATTACACATACGTACGATGAGAGAGAGAGAGAGAGAGAGAGAGAGAATTTTGGGATTAGTAAAACTCCAAACTCAAGCAGAGTCAATTATTGATTATCCTTATCTTCCTACAGACTATAGCAACCCAAGCAGTTACTGTAAGCATATGGAGATGCATCTCACGATTACAAAACAGTAAATTTCTGTCTGTAGCCTTGATGTGTCACTGGTCTTCGCTAGCAGCCAGTGGCTCTGGCCTGTGCTTGCCGCGCGCGTACACACACACACACACACACACACAAAAGGGAAACACTGGCTTCAGTGTGTAACCGCTGTCACCACCTCAAAATACACAGTGATGGGATGTAAAAAGTACGTGTTTACAATATATAATTTCATATATATATATATATATATATATATATATATATATATATATATATATATATATATATATATATATATATATATATGACAAGTTGCATGCTATTGAGAACACAGGTGTTGATTGAGTAGTGGGCTGAGGTGATATTCCTACTGACAGCACAGAAGCCGCGACCACTCCTGCCGCACACTGGATCACGCGACACGCAAGCGACACATGGGGTTTTTCGAGTCTGGTTAGGTAGTGTTTAGGCTCAAAAGAATGGATTTTTGAACGGTGATCTATACAGTATTGGGGGTAAGAAAGGTAATTCACGTAGCATTTTGGTCTTGATCAAAGCCAGCAGAACATATCATCTTAATAATCGACTTGTAAAATTACATAAAACACTTGGACATATAAAAGCAACTCAACTGAAAAAAGGGGACTCAGTTACTGGGTATCAATATTAGGAAGATGAACAATACTTTGGCCTGGAAGTTCCCATTCATTTGTATTTTCCTGAGACCAAAATATTGATTCTATAATCATACATTAATAAAAATGATGATGACAGTAGTAGTAGTAGTAGTAGTAGTAGCACTAGTAGTAAAAATAGTGATACTATTAATAGTAAACAAATAAATAAAGGTAATAATAATTTTTGTTTTATGAAATGGACCAAATCTACATTGAAGAAAGTTGCAGAAGTATAATGTCCAAATGAAATTGAAAGTTAGTATTTACAAAGCAAGGGGAAAAAATTAAATGGAGAATTAAGATTAGTCCCTAGGTACTTGTCACAAAGTCAAGCAAGTCTTCACAAAAGAAAAGCTTACTTTACAGAATAATCAATCCAGTTAAGCTTTGTAACATGAATATAAAACAAATTTTCCTTTTGTGAAAGAACAATAATAATCTGTCTAGAAATAAAAGAGGGAGAATCAGAGAAGTGTAAGTGATCTCCTATACAGCTAACGGAGGTGCCAAGTAGTTATGTAAGTGTGAGTGTTGTTGAGGACTCTAGTCTTGGAAATTGCCATCTTATTGCTGTCTCTATTTATTCACTAACCAAGGCTGATTGAGGAATGTGAGTGTGACCATGATGCTGTTGGCCTGATGGTGATGATGACCGATGAGCAGAGTCGAGTGAATATTTGTCTGTACATAATATGACTGATAATATAAAATGGCTGATGCTGCTGCTGTTTGATGAAGCTACATAAAACTTGAAATAACAATAATGAAAATGATAAGGTTATGGTAATTTACGACAAAGGTGATAATGATGATGATGGAAAAAAATAAAAAAGACTTACTGTTGCCCATACTAGCCACTACCCATGCTTTGCCCATGTTAATAATGAGATGACTATTAACAGCAATCCTTGTGTTAATTAGCACATAAAAGGAGGGAAAGCAAGCCACCAGTACCCATGCAAGGACTTGTGGGTGCTATTCACAGCTGAAGCACATCTGCCAAACTTACAACTCTATTGAGTATAACACGCCTTTGGAAAACAGTGTTTCTGTAGTATGTCCACCAAGTGATGATTTAGCACACTTCTGGATAGAATATCAGTTCAGGAAATCTGATATGTATACTGGGTTGCAATTTCTGAGGTGAGCAGCCTTCTCGTTGGTGCCTTTGGTGTTAGGTGTGCAGTGAAGGCAGAGTGGCCTCCCAAGGAATGGCATCCACAATAATCAGGATTAAACCACACAGGAGAGAGGATGTAGCTAAACATTGTGCTCTTGGAATTAGTAGTTATAAAATGAACTATCATCTGTCTCGGCACAGAAAGCTATGAAATATAGAAGTAACCATGACAGACTGATTTGATGGGGAACTAAACAAACTCTAATTACAGATATCTAGTGAAGTGTGACCAGCACAACAAGATACTAAATAAGGACAGCTGGTCTGCTCAAGATAGCTATGACAACATTTACCTGGCAGTTATCAGTAGATGGTGTAGCATTCTGTATGTGTGTATGTGCATGTTGGGTGTATAACAATGAGTGACAACATTAAGGTTACCTACATTTAGAAGTGATGCCACAGATTTCAGTACATTCAGCTCAAGATGCTTTGTAACACCTTGCTTTTTGTTGAATTCACCACACACACATTACTTCCACACTAACTCTGTTGTAAACAGAAGCCTTATATGAACTTTTCGACTAGTCATTAATTTGATTTTCAGGAAAAAAGAAAAAAAAGAAAGTTCTATTTGCATCAAAACTGATCTTAGATCTCGAGTTACTGCAGATGTGCCTGGGACCTTGACAAATGTATTGCCAGTTTCTTCAGATTCACAAGGTATTCTGAAGGTTTCTGAAGGTTTATTATACAAAGAATATGCATAATTAATCTATTTAGCAGCAGCTTTTTAATTTTGCTCCCTCTCCCCACAAAAACAGAATATAGCAAATTAATTAACATTCAGGTGTAATAGATATTGTTTCATGAAGACTTGCTTAACATTATAAAAACTCAGATCAAGGAGTATGGTAGAAAATATAAATATCTTCATCTCTCTCGTAAAGCTGCACATTTCAAAAATAGCCAACAAATCACAATAATAATCCTATACAGTATTTTTTTGCAGTTTTGATGATAATTGTCCAAAAAGTTAGTCATTGGTCCTTTTTATCTGGAAGGTGAAAAAGCACAAAAATCTACAACAAAAATATATAATAATGATGATATTTACTAAATGGGAAAAACATAAAAGAGCTTGAAGATAAACAAAGAACACAGCACCATACAGAATCATTATTCTTACAGTTGGACATAAAAAATGAAGGGAAAAAAGAAAGAAAAGAAATGTAGAGGGGTTGAGGCTTGAAAATGTCTACCACTACAGAAAACAAAGCAAAAATGATCATATAATGTCACTGTAACCTGAGTGTTCCTGAAGCATCAGCAGTGATTGGCTGCAGGAGCAGTGAGGTTCAGTGTGGCTGTCATACCTACACACTAGGGGCTATAAAGGCTTCAAACAGATGTGTAAAACTCATCACACAAAATTAGCAGAACTGTACCTTTTGCAGTCTCACAATTCATCCTTACTGGTAATAACTACATCTAGGATAATATTTGTCATAAAAAGCCTGATTATGATTCACTTCCATAAGAAGCCTGAAGTATAAAACATGTTCTTCAAAAAAGAGCTTGGCAGTTTTAAACAACCACTGATGTAGCCAGTGCATTAACAGAATGATGTAACAATCAATCACACAGTTCCTTTCACCTTGGGAGTGACACACCCAGTACACACACATCTATGTAAACACACATTCATCTTTACACACACACACACACACACACACACACACACACACACAGTCACAAACCACCTGCTCTAATTGTGTGATCAGTAACATGTAATCCTACATTCTAATACCTTATGAATTTCATGAGGGGTGATAACAAGTGAACATCCTTCTTACTGTAATCTGATAAGGATCTTTGCTGAAGATAATGCCAATTGCAGTAACATTCTGACAAGCACAGACAGCAGAAAAATTTCCCTAATTTGATCTTCATGAAGGAAGACTTCTCCCCTTCCCAAAGGATCTTTACAATATATAAACTAATGAAGCCTTCCCAGCATACCCTTGGCTGCCTTGTTTGAGGGTCACAACCACTCACTGCATGTTGTGTGAAGCTCTAGGGAGGCACTATGTACAGACAGGGTTACACACAGTCATCAAGAGGAAACTCGGACAGCCAGAAGTCAATGAATTTCTTACCATTCTTGTGGGATGTGGTAAAACAAGCCACGATGACACAGAGTCACTTATAAGTCCTTTTTCTTTGTCATATTTACACTGCTAAAATTAAAGGATTGTGTGAATAATGTCATACTTAGTAGGTATACAAACTTGGATAGCTACAGAAACACTTTAAATCATTGTGATCACTGCCTAACATAAGCACCAAATTACAACACTAAGAGATTTCAACAGACAAAAAAAAAAAAAAAAAAAAAAAAAAAAATTCTAGATGGTATCCACTGAGAAAAAAATAAACTATAGACTAGAGGAAGGACACTCAAGTAGCCAAGAGCACTCTGGCCAGGCAAGTGTACAGTGTGGTCACCTTTAGATTCCACTCCTGCCCAAGAAGAAATAGTTTGACCTATCATAATTTCTTTCAATTACATTTAAAAATATCTTTATAAATATCTGTAAGATTAATAATTTACTAGGGAATTTTCGTTTTGCTCCAGTGATATACAAAAAACCACTCTGGGTTTTTACCTAATTAGATATTTTACAATAGGCATTACAAAATACTACACAGATATTTGCTACAAATATACGTCACATGGAATTGATTAAAGCACCGTCTGTAATCATTTTGCAGCTTGTGTACGAGTAGTCTTCATAACAACGTCAGCTTGATTCTGTGTCTTCCACAACTGCTGATAAAACTCTTACTTGATCATTAACATAATTTAGTCACGACATTTTTAATTAAAATATATACATAGCTATGTATTTTAAAACATTTGAAACTGGATCTCATCATTTTTCCTATTCCAATAAAAAACTTGCAGATACATAATTCGAGAACTAAAATGATCATAAGTGAAAATAGTCATTAATGTAGGTACAGTAGTCTTGATTCCTTATTGAAACAAATACTAATTATGTTTAGAAAAATTTGGCTCGCCTCTTAAGTTCATTTCTCCTCCACTCAGGGAGGCGGTAGAAATCCATCCGGGTCATGTGGAACACCATTTCAAAATCAGTATCTGAGAGGTGACGCTGTGGAGAGATAACATGAACATTAATGTACTTTAATCATCAATGACAACAAAAAATGCTTACAATATAAATTTTCTTTAAACATAAAATTCTTGCCAATAAAGGCCATTCCACACCAGATGTAAGACATGCCACACATTTGGTGCAAAGCTACATGGCTTACAATTGCCTCAGTGTATTTCCAATAGCTGTAATTACACTGGATACGGAGGTGTGGAACACACGCTTGCCACACCACTCGCATCGCTTCCAAGATGAGTGGGCAGGTGATTTTTCCAGCCATAACTTGGATGACTCATGCCCCCTTTGGGCTCCTGCCTCTGTGCTCTTATCTGGATCCAGAGTCTTGCCTTCTGCCTAACACTGTCCCACATGTCACTCTGATCCCAGTGACCTGACTCCTTGACTGTCAGACTGTCAAGTGTGTTAAGCTCGCACCTCGTAGACAGGCATAGCTTTCGGTGTGAACATGCCCATGGCAAACAAAGTCAGTCCACCTCGGCAGCATAGCGTGTCTCACTTAACATCACGTCTGGTGTGAAATGGCCTTAAAGTTATTTTGTCATCCCAAAAACCATTAAAGATTAATGTAACACATCAAGTACTACAGACATGACTGTGAAAGTGATGGAATACAGATGAACATTTTATATTCACCAACCTCCAAGTGGCAGCGATCCACATCGTTGGGCAGGCGATAATTAGATACAAGAAGAAGATGGGCAGGATAAATCTTGGGAGGCTCAGAAGACATATGGTGCATGTTGGGCAGTGAACGACGCAGATGTGGGGAGTATGAAGAGTAGCCACGCAGGCCACTACTGTATGTTGCGGATGCACACAACTCTGCGTTCTGTGGACATCTTCATTGGTCACCATCCTTAAACTGATCTCCAGATGTAAGTAAGTAAGTAAATGTGTGTGTGTGTGTGTGTGTGTGTGTGTGTGTGTGTGTGTGTGTGTGTGTGTGTGTGTGTGTGAGTGTGAGTGTGTGTGTGTGTGTGTGTGTGTGTTATAGCATGATACATATATACAGCCTGGTAATTTGCAACCAGTCGAGCCACCAATGAGTCATTCATATATTGCATTTGATTTTCTGAATTACAATTACTTTTTCTTTGATTAATGTGTTATTTTATACTGCAATAGGAATGGGTTTTGATACAAGTTAATGTGTTTCTTTATCACAAGGGACATGTGAATCACTTCACATTGATGACTCCAGAAGCCAGTCATATGTGTGTAGCAGATGTGGAGAGGGATACAGTACTCAGGGTGACAGATAGTCCTGAAATGTTTTTGTTATTAAGCTAACCACTCATTAATTATATGTTCTATATACATACTTAAGTGTGATGAACAATGTGAAAGTACAAAATGTCATTAAATTAATAATGTGCAATGAATCTTGTTGGTACAGGATGATTCCAAAAATAGGATCCTAAATAGGTTCATATCTGTCACCATAGTAAATCCCACTCCATTTGGTGCAATGAATTGAAGTTAGAGTGTGAGTGGATGAAATCAATGTAGTTGTGCAGAAATATAAATACAGCAACAGGAACATGGTGAAAAAAATATCTAAAGCTTTTGAATAAGAAAATATTTGATTGCTTTTTGAACAATATGCTCATATGAATGAAATTAAATATATTCTGTTCGTGAATCTTTTACCAAAGATCTACAGAAGCTGAGAACATGCCTTTGTGTTTTAAAAATAGTGATAGCATTGATTGGATATGTGTACTACACATGAATGTTATTGGATGTTAATTTTACATACACTTGCATCACTCACTATGGTGCACTAAGGTGCTAAACACTGAATGATTCACACACAAAACATTAAAACAATGGTTAATATATAATTATGCTAAAATATAAAGGTTAAATATATATAATAACACACTCATGTCTCATGTTACTATATTAAAGATTTGTACTGAGTCCCAAATAAAAATGAGACTTATCAGTACATATTTACAGCAAAGTAGCAACAGATGTAGTATTGTATGTCATGTAGTTTGGATAAATCCCCAGAAAATATCCAAGCATCAACCCAATGATTGATAGCTTGAAGCAAGATGATCTCAACGGAAACTGCTAGACTTCATTTATCACTAAAATAACATGAGCCAGCAAGGTTGTTAATTCTGTTATAGTTCCTCAGAATTAAGGGACTCAAAGATCACTTTACTGATGGAATAATATATAACATAAACATACCAAGAACTGCATATTTTAAGACAAAGGAAAAAGAACTTGAGGACATCTCCCAAAAAGAAAAACTGTAACACATGTATACGTACATTCTCCATACAACAGCAAAATGCAGCCATTCATCTGTCCAACCATTATCATAAAAACTGTGCAATAAGGTGGCACTAATATTACCTAAGTTTTCCTTCACTTGGTGTTTGATAAATGCCCACATTTTGCAATCATATAAAATGGTAAATAGTAGTAGTATGAACGTGCAAACCAAATACATATGCAGGAAACCAAGCCATCTGCAGAAAGGAGGGCATGATAAACTTGAGTCTTGTCTGACACCAACAGGAAACTAAAGTCTAGGAACAAAGACCTGTAAATTTATGACAGTGGTGTACTTGTTGTCCTCTTTGCTCCATCTTTGCTTTCTGCTTGTCACAACTTTTGTTTAGAATATTCACATCCTGGGCTACATGCAACTCTTTCTGCTAGTGACTGATCAAATCATAATTTTAAGAACATTTTAAGAGCCACCTGATTCCGAAATACAGACTGTTTGCATGGTGTACATACAAATATTTTCATTGTGCATGTACATCTGCTTTCATGGTTATGATCCAGTGGATGTTATGCATACAATGTTTAAAGAGTGCAAAATAAAACTTCCAGTATATATTCTGGAGGGAAAAGAAATTGGGAAAAAGTATGAGTTAAGAAGAGATCTATATCTAAGAGAAAACAAGAGCACTATTACTTGTGCACAGTCCATTCCCTGGCACTTCTAATACTACAGCACTATTACAGCAGTGTACTGTCTACTGCAACATGAAACCCTAACACAGCAATGCTCTAAGTAAGGCTGTAGAATGCTTTCCTACTGAAAGAAATATTTCCTAAAGAAACTAAATCTATACTGGAAGTATAAATTTTGCAGTTATTATCTTTAATACAATCTTTTGATCACTCATTGGCTGAAATAATTTCTAAATACTGACATATTTAATAAGAGACAGCCAAAAGAGTTGCAACATTGAAGTCCAAATTTTCAGTGGGTAGAGTTAGTGAACAGTTACTGTATGTGTTACTTTTGTTGTGTAGCGGAAATATGATGCAGACATCAAGAGAATGCAGAACCCTAATAAAAAGCTTACTGTCACTACTGGCTGGGGCATGAATGGGGTTGAGGGTGCACAGGCATGCCATAGCAAGACCTACTGCCAGAATGTGTCAGTTTCTGTTATAAAGAGGGGACAATTTGTGGATGATTCTGGGCTTGACAAATGTGATGCTAACACTATGCACTATACAATCTGTTATTACTAATGCTGCTCTGCAATGAATATAACATGTCAGTTCAAGATCAACTTTTTATGTGTTATACTGAGAATCATACACATAATGAATGGCTAATTCTTATTTGTGTTTGCTATACATATTATTCTTTTGATGTCAACCAAAATGCAAAATAACTCTGAAATAGAAATTAATCAAACCATAAAAATTGACCAGTCTAAATAAAAATTGGGTAAAGAGAAAAATAGTTGTAAAAGAAAAAAGGAGATTTGAAAGGAAACTTTGCTACGATCCCCAGAATCCATGTATGTACTGAAGTTGCAGACAGAAATTACAGTAGAAGCAACAGAGTTAAGTGGTGGCCATCACAACAGGCTAATGCGTCACAAGACAGAACTATAAATACAGTAGTTATAACATGTTCTTGTTAAGACAACGGACAGCACACAACACTGTCAAGTCACATAGGAAAACATAACATGAATCAAGCCCAAAGTCCTACATTCCACATAAACTATTGCCTCAGTGGCACTACTCTGGTGTACCCCACAGGCAGGCTCTCAATACATACCAATGCACTCCTATCGGCTTCTGTGAGCGAACCTGCTGAAACTGAGAGACCAAAACCACAGTCAAATACACAGATCCTCCGTACAGACTCCTGATCCTACTCTGCAGTACTTCTGGTGTGGCTACATCCCTGTGCTCCACATTCACAACCAGGAGTGTGGTGAGTTAGAGATAAAAAGACTGAAGAAGGATCACTGAGGAGAAAGACTGTGTACTAAAGAAAGTAACATGTGGATAAAGTAAAGAAAGAAGAGGAAAGAGAAATACTCTATACAGAGGATTTCTGTGCATTCTTATTAGTAAAAAGTAAAAAAATAAAAATTTGATTGTTTACAGTGAATTGCCAAAAAATTTGATGTACTTTGGTAAAGATACTAAATAATTAGACTTAAATACAAAACATTAATATAAGAATAATACAATAATAAAATTCAAGAGGATAACTTACAAAAATGTTCACATCAACCATGAAAGTATTAAAATTGTTGAGGCAAAACTTTCAAGCAATTGCCAACTCCTTGAAACCTTTGTTCCAAGATATTGTGAACATGGTAACAAATTTTTCTAACTGCACAAGAAATGAAGAGAGCAAGAACAGTTGAGAATCAAATATATGGATGCTGATTTGACAAAACCCACAGAACCTAAATTAATCAAAACATAAACATTCATCTATTTCCCTGGTTCTTTCCTCAAACAATGAACATTATTGGTATCACATCTATTGATCCCCTGTGTGTGTCTTGGCCTCAGTTGGTTCTAAGCAAGGCCATCAATGGCAACTATGAGGCACTGAAGCATGGACTGTTAGTTAGCAGGGTATCACGGCCAACAGCTTGGCTTGGCACACACACACACACACACACACACACACACACACACACTCTCTCTCTCTCTCTCTCTCTCTCTCTCTCTCTCTCTAAAGAAGCAATATATGCAAGAGACACTATCTTAAGGGTCAGCATCAAAACAATAGAGAACACTGCTTATGGAGGGATGGATTCAAAAGTTGTAGGGAAATATACTACTTGGTCATTGAAATACAAAATAAATAAGTAAATGAATACAATGTAATTATACAGATATACAAATTTCTCTCTTTGTTTTCTACCTGTCTATTTATCAATTCATATATATATATATATATATATATATATATATATATATATATATATATATATATATATATATATATATATATATATATATATATATATAATCACCTAATTTTCAAAAAATCTGTTGACACTGTTTTCAATAATACTTAGATTTTGAGTGTTTGATTTTCAGTATAGGTGGTAAATCATTCTGTATTGAAAAGTAGTTTTTCACTTTGCCCCTGACAATACATGAATTAATTTCAAGGAAGAATATTTCTTTAAAGATCTACAGGAACTAACATATCAACACACAATCCTATTGTCTAGTGGACACTGTGAGGGAAGGAAATGGACACTCACCGTCTGAGCGAGCGCTACTGAACTCAGTGCTCTGTGTCTTCTCTCCTAGGCCGGAGAAACTGTAGTCACCCTGAAGGGACAAAGTCATAATGAGGGCCACATATCAATGATAAATGTTCAATATCCCTACATTGAGCTTCCTTACAATTGTCCAGCAGAATCTAAACATACAATGACAATCCACAACACTCTTTGGGACAGCTGAAGCTCCTCTACCAGTCCCAACCAGCTGTGTGCAAACACTGGTAGCAGTCCCTGGCTCAAGGAGTAATAAGAACTGTTGCACTAAGTGGCGGTAATGCAATTCAGGAGTCAGAGTAATTATGAATAATTTATATCCAATGGCTAAAACATAAGAGTAGAATACTGCTTGTCAAATCTATGGCATTCTCCAGAAGGAGCTCCCAAATATCTTTTTAGTATTTACATATCATGATAAATACAAAAATGTTTACTTAACTTTATAAAAAAAAAAAAAAAAAAAAAAAAAAACAGGCCTTGGAATTATGGGGAGAGGAAAGGCAGAGAAGAAAGCAACACCAAGCAAGAAGAAATAACAATAAAGAAGCATCAGGCAAAATTTAACATTAACATTTTCAGAGTTAATAAAGAGTCACACAATAAACTTTATCAGTAAGCTGTTATTGTGATTTCAGTAAGTTATCAATACTACAAGATGATGTTGAATTTGGTCTCTCAATGAAAAAAACTGGCAGGGCAAAAGAAGAGCAGCACTGAACACAACCTGAAGCTTGTGGCACAGCAAAGCGAGAACTTACATGGAGTGCAGAATAGGATCCAAGGCCCTGGCGGTAGAACGTGTTGCGTGGTGAAAAACCGTAGCCCGGCTTTGGAGGCTGCCTGAGGGAGCTGACGACTGAAGGCCACGGAGGCAGGACATGTCAGTACACAAACTCCCATCGGCCACAGTCATGGAGGATCAGTTGGCTCACCCAGGAGTTGCAATGCTGGTGTGCTAACTTTATCATTTGACCAACTATGCCTTTAATTCAATTAAAGTAACTTAGAGCCAAAAATTTTTGGTACAAGACAAGAATTTTGCTTTGTCTTTAGGGTGCCATTTTATTTTAAATTGATTGATTGCAAGATTGGCAACAATGGTGCACAACATTCATTTTGATGGCCAATATATGAAGTGGTTGGCAAAACATCACAAATTTTTTCATTTATTTGTTGAATATACTAATTTGTAGTTTTGCTAATTATGTAGCATAGATATGATAATGATCAAGTATTTATCACCTGCCATAAATCAACATTTTATTCTTTATTTTATAGTGGTTAAAAGTGCATCAGTAAGTTTTTCAAACATATGTGGGACTTTTTTTTCCTTTTCCAAGAGAGACTGTTGGAGAAGTTAAATGCCAACACCAGCATCACCAGCAATGAACTGACACTCACTGGGATGAAAGGACTGATCCCCACATCACTGCCAGAGAAAACAGTGGAAAGAAGAGTACGGAGCCTAAAGTCTTACACTATGCTCACTCACCATCATTCCAGCAGAGCCACCATTACGTCCAGCCGCTGGCAGAGTGGAGGACTTGAGTCCGTAACCAGGTTTAGGCTCTCCACGGAGGGCTGATACAACTATGGGGTAGGGGCAGGTGGTGGGAAGATGAGGTGGAAAAGGAATATGAGGAGAAGGAGAATGGATGGTAAAACAGGAAGGGAAGATAGAAAAGGAATAATTAGGAAATGAAAAATGTACAAGGATTATTGATATCAGAAGTATACAGGGAAAGGTATGAGAAAAGTGTAGAAGATGAAAAAGAAAAGAGTAATGAAAAAGTTTAATATACATGAGAAGAAAAAATAATAGCAAAATGGAACAAAAAACATAAAAGAAAAAAAACAAAAGGATGTAGATGGAGAAAGTATACAGAATACAAGAATGAATATACGTCAAACATACCATGGTGAGGAATCAAGTCAGTTGAGGTGATAAGATTGTCGCAAGAATCAACAGTAACAATCAGCAGGGTGAGGGACAGCAAGGGGGGGAGGGGGAATGAGACGAGGGGGGGAACAAAAGGGTCATTACCAAGAGGTCAGGTCATTTTGAGTTTATGAGTAGTTCAGTGTATGGTCATGAATAATCAAGATGTGTGAGATAAGTAGCATAATTGTCCAGTATGTCAATTAGATATGAACATCCACACACCCAAAGAATATCAGCCGTCACCATCATCATCAGTGTTATGTATCGTAATTGTCAAGTCCATCACCAGTAATGTGTTTGAAAGAGTAGTCAAAGCAGAGAAGAAGAGAGGATGAGAGGGAGGAGACAAGAAGAGAAATGAGTAATGAGGGAGATGAGGACCAAGGGAAAGGACACCAACAGACATAAGTAAGCAGGGAAATACAGAGGGTGAGGAGGTGAAGCCGAGGGAAAAAAGAATGATAGCACGAGGCAGCCAGGAGACAGTGTGATTAAAGGGGAGCAGGAGGGAGAGAACACAAAATATTTAGGTCAGTAAGGAAAATGCAAACATGCAAACAAAGAAAAATAAAAAGATATTAAGATATGATCATTAAAAACAAGCACACATACACCTCCCTAAGACCAGTGAAGACAGGTATACATAGCGTACACCTCCATCAAACAAGTAAGAACAAGTATGCATACACCTTCCTAGGGTCAGTAAAGGCAGGCATACAAACACCACCCAAGATCAGTAGGGACACCAACACACATCTTCCTCACACAAGTGAACAAATATTCCCTAACTAAAGGAAACAAACTCCTAAGTTCAGTAAAGGCAGGCATCTGTGCATCCACTCCCCTGTGGTGATACATACACACACACACCTCCCTGGGGTCAATAAAGGTATACATGTACACCTCACTTCAACAAGAAAAAAACTCTACAATGCTTCAAAATAGTTAAATAGTATCAATAAATACAGGAGTGACAATTCTAATCTGTTGTTTTTTTCTAGCAGGATTCCCTCATCATTATCTGAAAGGCTTCACAAAAGGTTGTATGTGCTGCACCTGTTCACCTGATGAGGGTTCACAGGCTGAATGGTTCCTAGCAGCCTCCTTGCGCAGTTTACAGCTGAACATCCTATGCACTATAAAATTTCAATTGTTTTCAGGTTTCTTAAAAAATTCTACCGGTACTAATCAGATTTCTTCATACTATTATTATGTGCTATCTTTTCAACAAATAAAAATTCATGTTAATCAATATGAATGCTGGCTGATATATTGTGATTAATAAATGAAGAGTTTTATGATTGGCTACATAGTAATTTTAATAAGACTGACTTGTTAGAAGCAGAGGGCAGCTATTGCTATTACACTTTCAATGAACAGAATAAAGTGTGCATGATGAAAGATTTTAAAATTTATTCCTTTACACTATAATTGGGAGAAAGCCTCAACAAAACATTCACTCACTCTCAAATATACTCATAGTGCATATAGTCTACTTCAACATTCTAAGACTGACTTTCTCTATTAGTATATTCAAGCAGCTGACATGCTCACCACTCTCCTCCGCCAATGATTATCTTTTCTCTCCTTCATACACATTAGCAACATTACAGGATCAATGGGATCACAATCAGGTCTCATTAACATCTTACATTCATCAATTTTATACTTTTCTGTCGGAATCCTTTCTCTCATATGCAAATACAAGACACACATCCAGTCTGAGGTGTTATGTAAAATGAATTCTAAGATGCTTAAAACTGGAGATGTGCATAAAACAATAATCTGATCAAAATTGTACCAATTTTTGTCTGAAAGCTTAACTGATCACATGACTAGCAAACAAAGGGTGTACTAATAAAACTGTCAGAACAAAGCAGGGTCAATTCAGCAGCCAGCATTGGGATTGGGAACTTGGTTAATTAAATACTAGGCAAAATACCACATAAAATGTAAAAATCAACATAAAAGATTCCCATAACAGTCACACGAGCAGGAAAAGTTAATCACCATCGACAATCTCATGCAAACTTGTGGGAAATGAAAACATGAATCTCCTGCTGCTGCTTAAAAATCCTTGAACACCATGAGGAATGTGTAACCATCAGACTTAAAGAAATTATAATCCTAATCTAAAAGAAATCATAAAATCAAGATATGTCTAAGTCAATGTATTTCACCATCAAGTTGACCACTCACAGAAAAATTCAGAAGACTATATATGTACCAAAAATTGCTGAAGGAATTTCTATTTACATTAAAACTTACAATCATGAAGAAACATAAAATCATGCATCCAAAAGTAGTTTACCAGTTGAGTGTGAAATCAACCTTGAGAACCGGAACCCAAAGATAATTCTAGAAAGGACTTTGTGGTTGTGGTATGTACATCCCAACTTGGTAGTGACAAATTCCAAGTAACTCAACAGATGTTAAATGAGTATGTGTTATATTAAATCACAACAACCTGGGTGTGAGGAAGGGGAGGTAAGGGGGAGGGAGGGTGAGGAACCATCCACAACACAGCACAACAAAACTGACGGGGATGCTCACGCCATACAGACCTGACTGCCGCTGACGACTAATATCTGAGGCCTTTACCGACTACACACTTGGTTGAGTGGAAAGTCAATCGTAACAATGAACCTTAAGCAAAATAACTCAGTGGTGTATTTCATTCAGATACTTAAAGCTATAGCTCCTTCCTTAATACTACACAGCTTAAGAAGTAGGATTAAAACTAAGATGAATTTCCTCACAAACTCTTTCATACTTCATTAAATAGCTGAGAGGAAACAAAGAATATGCTACCCTATTTCACAATCATTCAAAACTTAAAGAACAAAATATCTAACTCTGAGGACTTCTCTACAGAAATAATGTAATGATAACAACACCAAGTAATACTGCCTCATGATGTCCTCATTTTCAGAGTAAGAGAAGAGTGCTACATATATACATATTGCTCTTTTTGTAATATTCATCAGATTCAATTTATATCTACCTATATTGCTCATCTGAAATTACAATAAATTTTGGACAATATTTCTGAGGACAAACAGAAATATCAAACAGCACAGCATCACCTCTCATGACCTCAAAATGATTGAAGAAGTGCTCACTACAGTCATGAAGCAGCACTACTAAATACAGTGCAGTCACCAAGATCATTGTTACAAGGCTATTACTTTCACTCAAACATTGGAAAACTATTCTATGGTAGTTTTTTTTATATATCACATATCATATATCAAAGCATGTATGGAAAACAATTATGAAGATGATCACCCAATATTTCACTTCCACCAGTGAGGACCACAGAGATGAGGGTGCTTACCGTTATAAGAGGGAATGGTGGCGGAGGACCTGCCCGTGGAACAACGGTAGGAGGAGCCCCTGTCAAACTCGTCTTCTTCTGGTCCCCACGGGCGGCTGTGGTCTGTCATCCGTGAAGGGGCTGGAGGAATAATCAGGGCAAATAAAATACAAGTAAAAACACAAGCCACGCATAAAGAAATAATGGAGAAATCCTTCTGTGATCTTTAACAAAAGCAAAATAAATAAATACTGAATAAATGAATAAATTAATTAATTAATGAATAATCAAATGATAAAATAACAAATAAATTATGTGAATAAATAAAACAAAATAAAAGATAGGTAAATAGATAATGACTTAATCTATGATATTTGAAAACTTGGCATATTTAATGAAAACAAAGAAAATGTAAGGTGAAGCACCTAATAAGAGAGAAAAGGCAACAACAGCTCACTTTGCTATGGGCAGAGACACTCACAAGCATTTAGGGATGAACCGAAACGCAGTTTGTTCCCCGGTTCACGGTCGGCCGCTGGGGTTCGGGAGGCATTGCGAGGGTCCAAGTGAGTGGCCTTCCATGCACGAATCTTCTCCCTCTCCTTCACTTGTTGAAGGAACACTTTACCAATGCCCGTTGCAATCTTGCTTAATTCAACCTCTTCTCTCTATAATATTGCAACTTCTGTTAAAATTTCCCTAAAATGGGACATTTGCCAGTGGGATAATCCTGCTTTTCTTTCTTTCCTTGTTTAATACTAAATGATGAAAAAATTGTCTTGAGAAGCAACTGAGTTCTCATTTGTCATGTCTTAGTATTGCAGATTGTAACCATGAGTATGGTAATTCCTACATCTTATGAACTGCATGGACAAATTATACATTATTGAAATTTACTTAGAATAAACTCCTGAAATAGTAATTACCAACACATATCAAATGAATAGAGAGAATACAGCATGCATAAACAGATTAGTACCATACAAATACATACACTATCTATACACAGAATAGTCATTACTGATAACAGGTGAATCTATAACAATAACAAGCTCACTTTTAGTTTAGGATCCTCAACCAAGCTCTCGTCCTCCTGCTCGGTCCCCTCGTCAGTCTCGTCAATGCTGACAGCCTTGTTGCTGCCTGACCATCTCCTCCGCCTCTCTGAAACATCTGCCCGTGAGGCCGGAGCCACACCCAGAAAGGTAGTTAGTCCAACACAGGAAGGCACACACACACCCTCAACAGGCAGGAGACGTGCTGTCTGGGAGGATAAGGTCTAGGCAAGGCCACTACCAATACCACTCAGGATGTTCCTCATTTCTTTGTGACTTGCATAATGTGACATCATTTAAGATATTTGGAAAGACACACATTTATGAGGAACTAACTAAATAAATACTGACTTCACAAATACTTTACAGTGAAACTGATTATACACTATGGCATGCAGACAACTAAAGGTTTATCTGCTCTAGATAAAATAGATATGGAAACTTTCCTGATCTAATGACAACATAAATTTGTAGATACAATTAAACAAGAATGCATAAATTTACTGAAAAATCACATTTATAACACTACTGGAATCCAAGACAAGATAGGCTATAATGGGACACTTTTCATACTCTTGCAATGAAGTAATGTTCACCCTTGTCATGCAGTATGTGACAAAGATTCCAAGATAATAAAGGAAAGCCTTTTAGAGTTTAATAAGTGACTCATTATGCAAATTTCATTGCAGCTTTACACTCTTCAAAGCTGGTCATCAGATTGTGTAAACAAAGTCTACATGTTTGTCATACCTATCACCTTCCTGAGTGGTATAGAAATTACTATAGTCAGAGGTAAGTCCAACCATCAACTGCTCTGTTCTTAGTTATAGCTATGATAAATAGATAAATAAGAAAAAAAAAGTAGATAGAAAAAAGACTGAGTCTTCAAATCTGTTCTAATAATTATGCATTGCAACATGAAGATGGTTGGTTGGCTGATGTATGTAGTAAAAAGGGAAGGGAACCTCAGTAACAATACCACACTAGGCATAGATGCATATTCAGGAACTAAGCCAGCTAGGGATAAAAACAGTAGTTATGCCCAAAACTAGAAACAACAAATACATTAACAAAAAAATTCCAATTACCATTGGGTAACGCCCATACTACACACTAAAACAAAATTCAGCAGGTTTGGGGAACAGCAAATACAGTGGCAAAGGTTCCATGGAAAGACCTGAGTCACCAGTAAGGTCAACACCCCTATGGCAGCACAAGGCAGGGGGGGCAGAGGGGGGCAAAGCAACTTAAAAAGCAAATCTCTCCTGGAATACACACCAAATACCGATAAAAAAGGGAAAGGAAGTCATACGTTCTTGATATTTGATTTCTGAGTTCATCTGGTATTTGATGTCTGAATAAGCACATGAGTGAAACACTTGCTAGACACCCAAGCAGACGACGTATGGCGTGCACTGAGGGTTAACATTTAGCTGGAGGTGCTGGTGGCCTTCCCAATATATATAAAGGACAGGGACATACATACAAATGGACTCTTTCTTTCTCTCTGATGGGACACTTGGATCTAGAAACATATCAGGGTGGAAATATCTTTGAAAAACTACATAAAGTTTGTCTCAAAAATAAGTACGATGGATAACTTGTTACTTATTTCATAGATGATAATTTCAATGATCTGCACATTTTGTTTATACAATTTCTACTGACAGGAGGGAAGCAGAGGGCAAAAAAGCTACAAAATTTAGAAAGGAGGATTCCTTTACAACAAATTATCACCTGAACTGATAAGGCTGTGACATGGAAATTGCAAACTAGGATCATAATCATTATATGTATGTACAATATAAAGAGTATTCTTTACATATTAAGCTCCAATATAAAAAAGTAAAGAACTGTGCGAAAAAGATCCCCAGCCAGCCCCGCCTTGGACTCACCAGGGTCGGTGTAGGGGTAAGGCGGGGCGGGGAAGTCGTCTCGTTCGATGCGGGACACGTCGCCTTGATGTGGCTTGCGGCCGCCGGGGTAATGGGAAAGGATGATTGGCTCCTCGTTGTTCATGTGTGGGGACTTGGGCCTTGGAGTGTCAGACTGCATCTGATCCACCAGCACCTTCATCCCCAGCCGGCTTGAGGTCTTAGGCAGTGATAGCTTCCTGCTATCAGCTACACAAAAAATAATCTTAGTTATATGTTCAAAAGCAAAAAGGTCTGTTGTATAAATTTATTGTTTTGGCTCTATTTTCTTATAAAAATCTTGTAACATCTTGTTCTGGTTAGGGATATTCTGGATTAATTTGACTACAATGATCTATAGAGAAAAGAAAAGTGTATGTGTGTGCAAGTGTGTACTAAACAATACAAGAACTGTCTAATACTAGGTCTATGGACAAACCTACTTGGTGGACGGTGGAAATGTGGCGACTTAGGTGGGGGACGGTCGTATGGGTCCAGAGGGCGCTTGAGGTACCCTTGGGAAGGCTCCGCAGTGAGATATGAGTAGGTGTAGATGCGTGTGATGTCAATAGGGCTCTGCGAGGACTTGTATTCCCTCAGGATCAAGCCCGGTGAGCAAGTGCGGTAAGGGCCTGAGAACTGCAGGGAAATGTTAACAGCTTAGATTTTTGCAATGAGTATGAGTGGTGGCGAACAGCTAACAGTGATGTGGGAAGGAATTCATGGATACACTGGGTTTTCTATAAAAATATGAAAATGTACAATACTAATGACCTGAAGGAAATATTGAGGAAGGTTCCATGTAGTGTAAAATGTGATGTACAGTATCTCATAGTATTCACTACATGAGAAGACATGTAATGATTATTATACAAAGTGGGACTTCTATCAACTGGTGATAAAGAGTTTGTTCACACTGTTTCACAACAACAAGGAACATTTTAAAAGTAACGTACATTTTTTTAACCATTACAAATCAACACAATTTGTTATTTGTCAGTATAAAACTAGATAATTCAGTGATTAGTCTCACAATAAACTAGACAACAGTAACAAACTCTGCAATATCTATATTTTTTGTATGGAAGAGAAGACAGAAATATGTATATATAAAAATCTGAAGCGTAACCCAGAAAAAAACAAGGTGAAATGAGAACAATGAACGCACCTTCCTGTTCAGGCTGTTATAAGGACTATAGGAGCGGAAGGATCCATTAAGGCTTGGTGTGCGGGAACGGGAAAACTGAAACACACGGTTAAGAAAAAAATAAATCATGCAAAAACAAAACATAATGAAACAAAACTAAAAGAACACATCATGCATATGTAAGGAAACTAAAATAAAAAAAAACACAGAAGGACATGAAGACATCTTGACTACAAAACTCCTAGAGAGATACAGGTGAAGAAAGCAGGAGAACTGAATATTTATTGTCAAAACCTCCTGTCTCCTCCCTGACTGTTATTCTTCCTGTAATAGCAGAATCAAGAAGAGCAGCTCTATAAGAAATCTTAAATTCAAGCTCAGCAGGATCTTTTCCAGTGAACAATGGACAAACGTACACTTACCAACAAGGAAAGAAGACCCTGCTGAACATGACTTTGTCTAATCATAAACCAAAGAGATCTATGGAACAAAACAAAACACTGGCAAGGAATAAAACTGGAAGCACAAATAAAGTGTGTGTTGTGGTTGTATGGGAAAAGTGGTTAATGTCTAGCTATGACTGCAATGGTTGAGTAATCTGTTGGTTGGAGTCACCACGGAATGGAGGAGGTGATCATGTTTCTAAATGAAATAGGAACCTATGTGATGGGATGGAATTTTCTTTATGTGTTCATTTTGTTCTAATGGATTCAACTGAGGCAATGACAGTAATAAGTTTAAAATGCTACATATTTGATGAGAGCTTTAAATCTCATATATTCTCATTCCTTTAGTGTATTGTCCCAAGGGAACAATATGCAACAGTACAATAAAAAAAAGATCATTCAAGTGTAACAGCAGAGTAACAATGGGACAATAATACCAGAAGAATATACAGAATATTATCAATAAGCATGAACAACCATCTACCTTAATGAGCAACCATCTACCTTTGCACAGGCCAAGACACACCCACACTCTCAACACAAAACCAAACCAGACAAATACGTCACAGTCAGTGCATTTTGTACAGATATTCAAGAGCAACTTCAACTCTGAAGATGTCAAAACAGGTACTGTATGCTTCAAAAAATTACAGGGACTATTAAATTACAAAGTTCTATGAAAATTCTTGAAGCATTTTTACTACAAAAAATTTAGTCATACAAATGATTATGACATCACACATAAACAATAACTTTCATGCTGACTGTGTTCATCACTGATCAGCCTCACACCACCCGTGCCCTACACTACACCTACAGCAGCCACCACGGCACAAGCCACTCCTGACAATTAGGCTGTTAACTGGGCATTCTGAACTCTAGTTAGTCAAAAGGCACTGAGAGACAAGTTAGTGTAGTGGTTTTATGCACCCTCAAAGGCATACCCTTCGCCATCGGCCTGTTGATTCTACAGTTTCGATAAACTGTCAAAATGGGAATGATATTAATGGGTCTGCTAACTAAATCTGTACATCTTTATTATCTATCAGAACTTAAGATTTTCACAATGAGACTTGCTCTTTGAAGTAATTTTAAAGATATCAATGAATTTGATAATAATGATATTACAAAGAACAAATGCATTGAATAGAAATGCTGCTCATTACAAGAAATTTTCAAGACAAATGGTAATAACAAGGACATTGCAACAATTATATTTTACAATAGTAGAATGGAAACTTGCTACATAAAATTCTGTAATATTCATGAGACACAACTATAATTCCTGTATGGGAACAAAAGACACCGTGCTTAGTCAGTGTATGGATAAAAACAATGAAAGAGAATGAATCAAGAAAAGAGAGAAAGAAAAAAATGCACAAGCTGTCTCCTTCCTTAACAATATAATGAAGGCTACAGCATATCTAACATATATACAAACTAATAAGGAGAATCAGCTAAAAAATAATACTGTTTCCATAAAAAACTAAAGAAGTCTACAATGCACCTCAGCAACTATAAACATGAAAGTAATAGCCACTGTGGTGTACTAAGGTGAGATGACTCTGCCACCAGCCCTGGACACCCACACTCACCCGACTCTGCCTGGTACTCACCTGTGTTTCTGACGCAGTGGAGCTCATACCATCAAAGTCTCGCTCCCTCTCAGCCTTCTGGTCACCGTTAATGTGGTGGCCATTGGACAGCGAGCCATTCAGGACTGTGCCATTTTCAGTGGGTCCGGGGCCACAGCGGGGGTGCCAAATAGCAGTGCCTGAGTGGTGACAGTGAATGAAGACTTCACATAAAACAAGGAAAAACCGGAGTTAAAATGAATTACAATTAACTTTCTATTCTACATAATTTTCATATTAATAGATTGTCTTTTTTTAAAATTTAGTAAGTTTTAATTCTTATAGCATGACAAAATATTCCATTTTATGCATACAAAGACCATGGGAACATGTAAAGATGTTAAAATACATCTCTGCCAACCCTTCTACTGGGCCAGCACAGCTACAAGTCTTCATCTTGTCACACATCCATACCTTGCAAATACATCTCTTCCCCATCCCCAAATGGATCACCACACTTGGTGCACCGGGCACACGTTGGGTGGAAGTGGTGATTGTCACCTGCCTGCAGCACCTTGCCGCTGATGTAACGGTTGCAGTAGGCACACTTTACCCCAAACTGGGCCTGGTAGTCCTTCTCGCAATAGGGGAGACCGTCCCTGTAGTGAATAAAGCCTTGTGAAAGATGTGCATATTAATCTAAGTTACTTTCATAAATGTACAAATATTTTTCCTCAATATCATACAGTGGACTGAGGATGGACATGATCCTGTGAACAGCATAGTTAAAAGAGATGTTACAGAGAATAACTTACTTTCCCATATACTCCCCATGAAGGACAGTGCTGCAGACTGCACACTTGAAGCACCAGATGTGCCACTGCTGGTCCAGGGCAATGAGTGCTTGGCCCTCCACCAGCTCTTCCTTGCACCCGGCACATTCTGTAAGGAAAAGAAAACTCCAATGTATGCAAGACAGTTGTTCCACTTATCTCTGGGATTGTACAATGACTCCAGTAATTCAAAGGCCATAACAAGGAGATGGAACTTTCATAAGAACACTAATGCTTGTCATCAAAAATACACTTTTATGACAAAATAATACAGTCTCTATTTTTTTGACACATTGGATAAGAATGTACATTAAAAAAACAAATAATCTAATGTAATAACATCTACATTATTGTTGTATCTATAAGCAAAACTGTGTCAGTGAATAAGTACATTGAAAAGTGACACAAAAAGCAGTAACCAGCAGCTTGGACTGATCACTGATGTACTATTTAGATGAGAATGAATACAAGAATAAAAAGCACCGGTTTAATTGAAACAAAAATTGAAATATGAATAAATTACAGCTAGGTGCATTGGATTAGGTGAAGAAAAAAAAGCAAGGTGACATTTTTGGGAGAAAAATCAGTTTGTTGTTGCTACTTACACGAAGTATTCATTTTCACAGTTGTGACAATGACAACATCTATAATCACAGCAAACCATGAAACCAAAAGCATCCATTAAAAACATCATTGCTAAGTAGCAGCAATAAACCAGTCCAGCACAAACATGTGGCCAATATTATATATCGCGAACACAAAGGCACCAAGGGTGAAGAAGCCGAGGAAAGCTGTTCCCGGTAAGTTTATAATAATAGTGGTGGTGGTGGCGATGGGGGATGAAAGACGACACCATTGGCGCCACACAGGGTCACAAGTGGCGGTCACAAGTAGCGCAAGCGGTATAGTAAAGAGCGGCAAAAGGTGCAGGCAGCACTCTATGTCAACTTCAAAGTGGAGCTGTAGTACAGAGCAGTGCTTCCACTGTGGGGAATTCTAATTCCTTATATCAGTTGCCACAATTGTTACGAAAATCAATAAAAGAAGGATGAAGTGAGAAAAGATGGAGGAAGATATAGAGGAAATCATTCAATACGTGAAGAGATGTGGGTGAATACCAGTTTGATGAATGTAGTGCCTTTGTACCTAACAACTTATCTATCTAACCATTTACCAAAACCTCTGCCAAGGCGGACAAAGTGGAAAACGTGAGAACATAAAAGTGCGTAACTATAAGACGCACACTGAACCACTTAAGATTAGCTTCAGAGAGACGCTTTCCGCTCCGGTGTTGAATACTAAGCGCCTGTGACGGAACATCACCCACGAGCTCCTAATAAGTGACGCCTCGAGTACGAAATAAAATCACCAGGAAAGAGGATTAGGCTAACTGGCGAGCCTTGCCTTGTCACTCCCTGAGACACGTGAAGGGTGATAAGTGGTTCGCGACAGCAAGAAATGTGTGTGTGTGTGTGTGTGTGTGTGTGTATGCTAATTGATTCATAGATGTTGTGTTAAGGTGGGAAATGTTGAGTTTAATGATCACAAAAATAAATGATAACTTTGGTGTCCGTACTCAGACAGGTTCTCTCTCTCTCTCTCTCTCTCTTCGTAATAGGTCTCACTGTTATTTTCCACTGATCATAAATATGTTAGTGCGACTAGCGTCATGAACATAGCTTTCCTCTGTGTCCTATGTAAAGGAGTCAAGATAAGACAATGAAACGTTTGAGAATTGGTATAGTTCATAATATCGCATTTCTGAAGGCGCGTGCTGCAGTGAATCATGAGTTGCTTCCTCTACCAACGCATCACGAAAATTTGCCTCAAGAAAATGAATCACATAAACTATTAGTTACGAGACGTTATGATGCGCCATAAATCCTCCAAACGACTAATGGCGAGTCACGAGTGAATGGAGAATCAATGTCCCTGAGATTACTTCTTACCTCCCCTCTCAGAGATCCCTTGCTTGTTTTTGCTATGCTTTGTTACATAAATCCTACTACTATCAACAATGTGAAGAGGTTAAAACAGCAACAAATAAAGAATGGATAAAATAATATGTAGATAAGAAAAGTAAACAAAGCATGAATAAAGGAAAATGCAAGCGGTATCGGGTACAGCGCAGCTTAGGGTCGTAATCCTGATAAGATAAGGAGTGGCTCGGCGTGAACTCCCAATCACTTGCTTGACACTTGATGAAAACCAGCCGGGAATATTCATGACAGCACATAATTTCCTGCATCACTGACCGAGTGTCGTAGCATCATAAGAAATAATGACTAGAGTGTTGTTTTATAGAAAGGAAAATCCAATATATCCTACTCGTAAATACTCAATACACAGCATGCATGGTTTCCGTCTTAAATTCCTCGATTCTAACATTTGCACCACTCATGATGGCTTTGCTGGGGCACTGAAACATCGATCAATATTATATTAATTCATCCCAATATTTACCTAGACAAAGTGTAAACCTTATGATCAATTTCTTGGAGCCGTTTCTCCGACGTCTGCAGTACTTCCTCAGTGACACCCGGACCTGGGTACTGATGATTACGTCGCCTTGCGTCTCTCCTTCTGCTTCCTTCTTAATCACGCACTTCTCACTGCTGGACTCCTCGCAGTCCGGAGCGGCGATGGATTCCATCCTTGCCTCATCTTCGCCTATCTGGGCCGACTTGAAGGTGACGGGCAGAGTTACGTATCCGTCATAGCTGCCAAGTTTCATGATATCGACTAAAGAAAACGTATCAGGGGGCTGCGAGACGGGCGGGTCCACGGCAAGAAGAATGGATGACTGTTGGCTGGGTGACTCAGGGATGATGGATTTGTGGGAGCTCGGTGGTCCGCTAATTTGATTCGGGGGAAGGATTTCCAAGCATGAAGGTGGTGTGTGGCGGTGTGGTTCCCCGCAGGGCGATGTGCACTGCGGCGACTTGCAGACTGAAAACACTGTGGTCTGTGGAGATCCGGAGGTTTGGACGGAGCAGTGTGACGATGTGGGCAGGGGACTGGAGATGCTGCATTCTTCGTTGTAAGAATTATGTGAAGAAAGCCACTCCAACTCTCCCTCCTGGAAGACTGGCGGGGAAGGAAAATTCTCATCGGTGTCGTGCGAGGATAATTCATGCAATTCTAAGTCGCCAGGAAGATCGTGAGGACTGAGGGAGGCATCGGGAGTGCTCGGTAGGGAGACACTCCCAAAATCTGAGCCGTCATCACAGAATAACTCAAGCGAATCTCGTGAGATGCAGGGCGATGAACGGCCTGAGGCGCAGAGCAATTGTTGTGGTCCATTACAGGCAGTGGGAGGGGAGTGAGGGGAGTGACGGGAGGCGGTGGAGGAAGCGCATTCTAGTGGTTGTCTGTGAAGTGGGTTGGCGTGCTGAGGTGGTGGAGGGGAGGGAGGGGGGGAAGGCGGGAGGAGTGATGAGGAACACCCTTCCTCCTCAGATAGAGACGCAGACAGCTGTGTGGTTGCAGTGGCGGGCCGAGGAGGAAGCCCTGCGGGTACGGCATCCTGGAGGCCAAAACCAGCGACTCGCTGCTCTGCCTCTTGTGCGTCACTGAGATAATGGTGGCGGTAAGACTCTTCTGAAGCCACGAGCTCCTTGTGCGGGTCAGCGACACTGTGGTGTATGCGCGTGCTCGATGGCAGTACTGAAGAGAACCGATGGAGGAAACTTCCCACAGGAGCTGGTGGCGTAGCTGTTCCATCTGGAGGTTCTCGCGCTGCCAACTTCAAGGTGCAGATTCTTGGACCTTCATCACCTCCGCCGTCGAAGCTAAATCTTCTGTGCCCTTCCGGCAGTCTGGATGTGATAATGTTGCTTTCTGTGCGTTTCACGTCTGCTTCCTCGGGAAAGGAAAAATACGACGGGGAATAGCTCCTCTGAGGCTTCTCTGACACTCCTGATCCTTTTGGGTTGTCCCTGAGAAGCGACCGAGGCTGGGCGATGATTGGTTCAGCTAGTTGTTGGTTGCTGGTCGCCTCGTTCGCCTCGGAAGGCAGAGTTCCAAGTCCAACGCCTCGGCACAATGCGTCTTGAATTCTTTTGTAGAGTGGCACGCGAGAGCAGAGGGCGTGGGTGAAGCATGACGCTGGGACGGGCATGCGTCGCTGCAGGGAGGCCAGTGAGGACGCGGCGGCGCCGGAGTCTGTAATGTTTTCTCCCGAGATGCTCGTTCCACGATGCTCGTTGGCTTTGTCAGTGCATACATCTAAATTTGTTGGCTCAACAACGTAATCACGTTGCACCCTGGAAAAAGTAGTGCTTAATTCTTTGGCTTCCACAGGGACTCCTCTCCCTGGACACCTCTGGGTCTGGAATCTTCGGTATTTTCCGCGACTTATCCGCGTCCCAGAGGCTTCACCCTCCCGTCTTGTTTTGAGCGTCGCGTAGATCTGGCTGAAGCCTGTCGATACTTCCTCTTCGGAGGGACACAGGTCACGCTCAGCTTGGCTGTTGGGCGTCCTCGCAGCCGCACCGCGATACGCGCCGCTGGGCAGCGCGCCGTCCGCCACAGTACACACGGACGTCCTGTCATGGAAATGCAAATTTCCCTCAAACCAGGAAGAGTCACGCGGCGAAGAAAATTCCCATCGTGTCTCAGCGTCACCAGCGGGGATCCTCCCTCCCCTTGACTCACGCGACAAAGTCCCCTCTGCCTCGCCATGTGCGTAATTTTTCTTGCATACATTATAGTGACCATATGCTGCGCATGCTCCCAACTGCCACAGACCAGCGGACTCCGGCCACCTGTCTCCTGCGTCACCCGCGTCCCCTCCCTCACCAGCCCCGCAATCACAATAATTTCTTTCAGTGTACTTTTTCTCCTTCTCTGCTGCAGTCAACATCACACTGTGGAGATACTTTTGTGGCTCTTCGTGGATGCTGGGGAGGCACGGGGGCGGGTACAGAACAGGCTGGTCTGGGGCATAGTACATGTAAGATGTTGGTGTGGAGGACAGCGAGGGTGGCGCAGAATGATGACATAGACAAGGTGTTGGTAATGACATTGGGGCATGAAGAGGCGCTTGACGGTAATCACGCTCTTCAATGCTCCGCGGCATCACAAGGCAAGGCGGTGACGGAGACCAGGTGTATTCTGTGTCTCTAGTTATGTCCAAATTGTGACTAGAAAGCCTTCCTCTCTTATCATTCCACCTCCTTCCTTTTCTCTTCCACCTGCTGCTGAGACGAGGATCATTGACGTGACTCGCATCAAGGTGCCTGGCCATAGTCTCGCCAGCAACAATCCAGGGAGCTTCGTTGTATTGCTGGTTTCGTTTTGAGTGTCGCTCGCTATAACCAAGAGAGTAGCAGTCGAGGGAGTCATTTGTATGCCACACTCGGTCACCTGTGTCAGATAAGTCACCAGCACACTCAGCTTCACTCTCGTCACTCGAGGTGCCACCACGCTGCTCCTCGGACTGCTCCCCGACACGGCACAAACACTCGGGCGAGGGTTCACTACGGCACCCATAACGTTCCAATTCTGGAGTGTCACGCAAGGCTTCAGGCTGCTTCGTGCCTTCTTTACCAGCCAGCCACGGGTCGCCGGGTGCACTCTCATAAGCAAGCAACTGACAGCTTTCACCCACCGTCGCCCATGACTGACGGCGGCGGCGGCGGCGGCGGCGGCGAGGTGGAGGAGAGGGCGGGTGCTTGGGTTGCCGCGGAACGGTAGTGGTGGAGGTGTGGTCGTGACACTCTAGATACGAGGGATGGTCACGTGATAGATCTTCAAGTCTCCTGCACAAATCTCTCCATCTACTGAATTCTCGTGCTTTCTTTTCCTCCTCCCCTTCCTCTTCCTCCTCCATCTCGTCGTCCTCGTCGCCACCAAAGTTACTGATGCTTCTGTCGCGGTTTCCCGGTGGAGTCTCTTGAGTGCACGCTTCGCCTCGCCTCATGCACCTTCCGCTCTCACGCTCCGGGTCTCCCAGTGACCGCTCCCCGCCTAATTTGTACCAACGCCTGTTGTCATTGAGCGGCCACCTGTCCTTACCCAACCAGCTGTGGGGGTGTGTGGGACTTCTTGATGATCTCTCTTCCTTCTCTCTTTTACTAGTTTCTCCTCTTTCAATCTCAGCTTTATCTCCTTCCACCAAACAACCCAGACAGCTCAGCGAAGAATGGTGGTGGTGGTGGTGATGGTGCTGGTGGTGAGATGTCCATGGCTCTTCTTCTCTGTGTAGTGTTACTCGTAAAGGAGGCGAGTTGAAGTCCTTGGGAGCCTCCAAAACTAGTGGTGGGCTGGGAGGAGAGGTACTCAGTTCGCCAGCGCCAAGCTCCTCACCGGGAACCGAATCCACGGAGACGCCGTCTGAGTCCCTAACGAACGGCTCTCTCAGGATACAGGTGTCCGTTTCGCTCCAGTCGGACTCGGACCAAGAGCCTCGCGAGTTAGCATCTTCACTCTCCCATAACACTCCTCCTTCTTCACCGCAAGTCTCTTCTTTCGTGTCGTTTATCGCTACATTTTGAGTTCCGCACTTCACGCCGTTCTCTTCCTCTTCCTCCGTCTCCTCTTCCTCCTTCAGGTTCCAGGCCACGTCCCAAACCCTGGGAGTCGATGGGGGCCTTTTTCCTAAGTCGTTAGCTACTATGTTTTCATGCTCTGATGGTTCTTTTCCCCTTCCTCCTTTCTCCTCTTTTATTTCTTTTGCCCCGTCTGTCATACATGTAACTCCCAGACTGCCGCTCCACGTCTCTGCGTTTTCTCCACTTTTTTCCGAGGTATCATTTTCTGTCACTTTCTCGACATCGCGTGGCAGACGCTCACTACTCTGCTGAGGCGCCCAGGCATTAGACATTTGTTTATTACTCTCACTCCACTCCAGCGCCCTCAAGGACCACAGTGAGGATGAGGAAATGTACACATCCTCGTCTACAGCAATGTTAATGTTGGTCGGTCTCAGAGCGGTGAGAGAATCACAGTTCGTCATCACAACATTTTCTTCCTTCTTGTTTTCGTCCTGCATTTGGTCATCGTCGGCAGAGTTCGTGTCCTGTGGCTCGAGAGCGAATGTCTCGTCATCCAGCCACGAGAAGCAGTTGGTCACGGCCCACACGGCGCCCTCCTGGGAGATAAAATCAGGACTTCCTCCTGCCCCAGAGTCAGACGAGGCGAGAGACGACGAGGAAGAGGTGTCGTTTTCGTCGTCTTCCTCGTCTTCAAGTGGCAGATCGAGGATGACATCGTCGTCTAAGTTACAGGGCGACATCATTTCCTCAGTCGCCATGGTTGCAGCATGGTTGTTAATTGAGGGTTCACTGCTGGGGCAATCATCGAAGTCACCGTGAAGGCAGGTTCCGAAGGGCGGGTGGGGGTGATGGTGGTGCTGGTGGTGTGGCTTTGATGTGTGGCCGCTGCTACCACCATCACTTCCTGTGTCAAGGGACGGGAGGGACGCCACCTCCGATATTCCTTCATCCTCAGAGGGACTTCTAGGGTGCAGACACGCTGCTAGGGAGCTTTTATCTAGAGCGTCACTATGAGGAGCTTTCCTGGAGTCGCATGTGGATCGAGTGGTAGCTTTGTCCACAGCTTGGACGGGCCTTCCAAGGCAGTGCACTTCGGCCAAGGGAGCCAATGACTCACGCACACGTTCGTGATGTCCACAGTCTTCATCTTCAGCACACTCCTGCCGCAGCCGCTCCAGGAGGTTTTCGGTTACACGGATACGAGAGAACCATTTGCCGTTCCTTCCTGCCCGCCGAGACTTCCTGGCAGAAGGCACGGCGAGGGAGGCACTCGTCGAGTCCTCCATGAGGCGGCTTGCCTTCTGTCCTTCCTTCACCAAGCTCTACATGGCGCCTCTCGCTTCACTCCTGTTTTGCCTCACATCTGAGAGACTTACTGATGGACAAGCCACCAAATAATCAACTCTTAATTTCAGGTATGGTTCTTTCCTCACTTTCCCTATACTCTTTCTCCCCACAGCCTCGCCTGAGGGCCCAACTTGTTTTGGGATAATAATCAAATTTTACTCTTCTTCCCTTTCACTCGCTGCATCACCACTACGTCACTCACACACCTCAAGATGAGCTAATGGTACTATAACGTTATAATACGTTTCTTTTCATTTTCATAGAGCAAACTCCAGAAACTCGTCACTTTTCTCATCATATCAATAGAATTATGTTTCCACATCACAGTTAAACTGTTAGTTACAGATGGCAAATTGTAATGATTTCTTTTAATTTCCACAAAATCTCTACAGCAATCTTACATCACGTTAACACATTCAAACGATCATAGGCTTCCTTCGACTATCCTTCGATGGATACAACCGTCACCACAACCCAAGGTACCACTGCTCGCAAACTTCCGACACGCACGCGCACTCACAACACTCGCTTCTCTAAAACTGAGCTCAGCAACTACTCGACGGTCCGCCATCCAACACGCGCCGCACCACAACCCCCGCCCCTCGCCCCTTCACTCCACCTGTACCTACTCACTCTCACACACACACACACACACACACACACACACACACACACACACACACATTCCCGGCCACACGCATCACCCGTGCACTCTCCAGACAAACACCCAACACATTACACATTACACTCCCACCAACACGAGTCTCCTTCCCTGCCTCCCATTGTTGCCCACACAAACTCCTCCATTTACGATTTCTCTTTTAGCAGTGTATTAGTAAATATGGCACGAGAAGGTTAACTACACAGGACTTTCTCTATTTTTATGAGCAATACGCTTATAATTATACACTCCTCTTGTATACTAGTGTCTTGTAAACTTTATGCTATACTTTACACACATACAGACACATACTCTCTCTCTCTCTCTCTCTCTCTCTCTCTCTCTCTCTCTCTCTCTCTCCATCTCTCTGTCTCGACCTCAAAGTCTTCTCTCACCTCCGTCACCTGCCTCACCTCAGCCTAGTGACCTATGACCTCCAATACTAACCCGTGAACCCGCCCGAGGGAAGTCTGGTTAATGTGAAGCAGTGAATGAAGCACCAATGAAGTAAAACTGATTCTTCTTAACATGTATTTGACGAGATGAATCATTGAATTTGTCTGTTTTTTTTTTTCTTTTATTTTGTTTACTTCGTTTGTGTTTGTTTGTGTTGCTGTATGTTTCTATTTAGGTGTATTTATGTTGTTGTCTGTTGTTATTGTCATTGCGTATTTTTTTCTTCTATTTTTTTTTCCTTGCGTGGAAGAAAGACTGAAAAAAAGGGGAGAAAAGAAACAATGAGAAAATACTGCATGCGATTTTTTTTCCTTTCTTTTTGTTTCGCTCTGTTTCTTTCCTTCTGACTGACACACACACACACACACACACACACACACACACACGAGCGGGTCAGAATGCGTGTTGTAGGTAACGTTACTTAAACTCACGACACGCACTGATGACTAACCACCACCAACACCACCACCACCACCACCACCACATTACGGCATCTCCATCACCACTGACTTCCCTATCACCACAACCACTACTGTCTTATCTTTCCTCTCCACTACAACCTCTGCCATTCCCAACACTGTCACCACATTACCGGACGCTCATCAGCCAACGTCACCTTCAACACCAACACGGCTCCCTGCACCACCACACTGACCACCACCAGTACGATTGCCAGCCACTTCCACCATCATTTCCATAACCAACACCGTTACTACTACTGCCCGCCTCTATCATTACTATTCTGAGTTATGGCACCATCATCATGAGCTGTCAGTACACCACCACCACCACCATCATCACCATCGCAACACCAGCACCTTCACAATCAGGGTAATTACAAGGAGCACCAGTCCGCAGTGATTAGGGTGATTAGCACTATCAACACAGCAAGCATGTCATTAACGTATTCGCTGCCTTCACTACAACAGATGGTTATGTAATAGTGCACTTACCTCCCCCTCACCCCCCACCATTACCATTAACACTACCGCCACTGCTATCAACGCTATATACTCCCAATGCTATACCAGCACCACCACCACCACCACCACTACTGCTACTACTACTAACGTCACGACCACCATCACCACTCCTGCTTCTTACCGAAAAAAAGGAAAGGGTTGATTACTAATTAACTAACCAATCGAGTGTCTCTCTTACTGAATAAATAAGTAAGTAATACAATATAATAAAAAAAAGATATTAGGAACAACCAACAAACAAGAAAGCAAAGAAGAATCACGTGGTGTTCTGAATAGACCATGTTGTTCCTTTCTTCCTTACTTCCTCCTTACTTGCGTCAAAAAAACCCTCAAATTTTCTATCATATCCTTTGTGAATCGTGTACAATTACTGTCCATGTGTGTGTGTGTGTGTGTGTGTGTGTGTGTGTGTGTGTGTGTGTGTGTGTACGCGCTATTTTCCACCAATCACCCTCCATGGAACCGCCAATCAAGCCTTCCTCCCGCGCCTTGCACCTCCTTCAGGTAACCAGGTGGGGCGGGACTCTCTGGACCCTATCATCAATAATTCCCGGAAGACAGGAAGTAAACACAGCAGCGGCGGCGGCGGCAGGGTTATAGTGGTGGTAGAAGAAAAAGAAGTAGAGGTGGTAGTAGTAGTAGTAGTAGTAGTAGTAGTAGTAGTAGTAGTAGTAGTAGTAGTAGTAGAAGTAGAAGTAGAAGTAGAAGTAGAAGTAGAAGCAGAAGAAGAACAAGAACAACAAGAACAACAACAACAACAACAAGAACAAGAACTAGAAAAAAAAGAGTAGAAGAACAAGAACAAAAACAAAAACAAAAACAAGAACAAGAACAAGAACAACAAGAAACAAGAAGAAAAAGAAGAAGTAGCAGTAGTCAAAATTATCAACATAGTAGTTGCTGTCCAAATATTGAGCGACATCAGGCGTAACGATGGTAAGAGAGAGAGACCGAATGAATGAAGATGTCAAAGACGGTGGTGGTGGTGATGGTGGTGGTGGTGGTGGTGGTGGTGGTGGTGGTGGTGGTGGTGGTGGTGGTGGCGGTGGTGGTGGTGTTAACCTTTGAAGATTAAGCTGGCGGCGCATCTAAGATGTCAATAACACTCCCATTTCATGCACGCTCACGAATCATTTCAAGAAAAATACCTTCTCTCTCTCTCTCTCTCTCTCTCTCTCTCTCTCATATTACATAATTCTTCGGAGACAAACTAATAACACAAAATTCTATTTATGTAATTCTCTAGGAACAGAAAATTAAATAAGAGAAGATTATTTATATAAAAATCAAATATCACACGCATTACTGAGTTCTTATTTCTTCTGGCCACTTCTTCACACTATAACTTGCATCTCATCCCTCATTCTTCACTCCTTTGTCGCGTGAAACTATTCGTCGTGACGCATTTGTCTTCAGAAGCGACGATCAAAAAGATAATAAAGACAACAAAAAGAGCAAACAGACGTGAATTCCTAGTCGTGAATCATAAGTCGCTTCTTGAACTCGTACGAAAAAAAAAAAAAAAAAAAAGATAAGCAGATTAAACGAAACCGCATAACAAAGAGAGCAAGACTGCGAAAACCTCGGAGTTACATCTTACTCGTACTCCTTCCTTGCTTCTCTTCCTCCGTCCCTTCATCTGCATAACCAAACAAAAAGAATATAAGAATGAACATCGCGAGAGAAAGAGGAAGAGAACGAGAGAGATTCAAGTAACATTTTTGCCTCCCAAGTTCCTCCACCCCTTCTTCCTCCTCCTCCTCCTCCTCCTCCTCCATCTGCCATCATCTTCCGCCATAAACAATAGAGAAAAAGAATAGGGAGGAAATATTTCTGTCCGAGACTCAACAGGTAATGTCACGCTTACTTTACCTGAGTGTCTCACGCGGAGCAGAACCGTGACACAAACACACCTGACATTACCTGATCTCTCTCTCTCTCTCTCTCTCTCTCTCTCTCTCTCTCTCTCTCTCTCTCTCTCTCTCTCTCTCTCTCTCTCTCTCTCCCTCTCTAAGCCCATTATATTCATTACTCGCAAAAAGACACAAGGTGGGACACGAATAAAGAGTGATAATAATAATGATGATGAGGTTCTAAAAGATGGATGAGAAACTTTTATAGTAGAGGAGGAGGAGGAGGAGGAGGAGGAGGAGGAGGAGGAGGAGGAGGAGGAGGAGGAGGAGGAGGAGAAAGTGAGTTCCTGTTTTGGGAGATATGAACAACAAGGCAAATTTCACGAGTGTTTTCTCTCGTAAAATATGAATGAGAGAGAGAGAGAGAGAGAGAGAGAGAGAGAGAGAGAGAGAGAGAGAGAGAGAGAGAGAGAGAGAGAGAGAGAGAGAGAGAGAGAGAGAGACGAAAAAGATGAAAAAAAAAAACACGAACTAACAAACTAAAACAAAACAGACGAGACCATAAACTCTGGCACGTTCCATGAAGTAAAACAAAAAAACAAACGAAAATGGAAAAAAAAAAAAAAAAAAAAAAAAAGACGCAGCATATCAGAGAATCTAAAAACGAGAGGCAATAAAAGTGAAAATAAAAGAAAGTAGGAAGTCAAACAACAGACCAACGGGAGACAAAAGAGACAGTGGAAAGAGAACTGAGCAACGACAGATGATGATGATGATGATGATGATGATGATGATGATGATGATGATGATGATGATTGATGATGAAGACAGAAGGGAAAGACAACAACATCAACAACAATACCGAACAAGAAGATTGAAAGTCGGAGAGAGAGAAAGAGAAACTGAAAAAAAAAATGAAACGTGAAAAAAAGACGAAAGGAAGAAGGAAGGAAGGAAAGGAGAGAAATGAAGGAAGGGGAAAGAAAAACAGAAAAAAAAAATGAGATGTGAAAGATGAGAGGAAGTAAAGAAGGAAGGAAAGGAGAAAAATAGAGAGGAAAAAAAGAGAAACAAAAACAATGAACAGTGAAAGAAAGACGAAAGGAAGAAAGGGAAGAAGGAAGGAAAGTAGAAAAAAAAAGGAAGAGGAAGGAAGATGCTGAGTGGCGGTGAAACTCGGAAAAAAGAGAAAATATAGAGAAGGAAAGAAGGAAGGAAGGAAGGAAGAAAACAATGAAGGAAGTAAAGAGTGGCGAGAAAAAAAGAGAAAACACGGTGAAGGAAGGAAGGAAGGAGCAAGCAGTTAACAGCGAAACTTCGAAAAAATCATAATTACGAACTTTCAACGCGATCATTCCAGGAACATTGAGCGAGAACGAGAGAGAGAGAGAGAGAGAGAGAGAGAGAGAGAGAGAGAGAGAGAG
>NC_059304.1:13311392-13333892 GCF_017591435.1 Portunus trituberculatus
GTCTCAGGCTCCTCCCTCTGCTAATGGCGGTGATAACATTAGCGGTCCGAGTACTGACAGCAGGGAACCACAACCACACCGCCACACCTCACCTCGCAGAGCTTGTGGTGGTGGTGGTGGTGGTAGATGAAAGGAAAAATCGTGATAAGCAAAGTGATGATGGTGTGAATGCAATCTGGCACACCGCGTCTTGGCTTCGCGCCCCGTAATTTCGCGGTGAGCGAGTAAGCAACACTAAGCGACTGCACGTCTCCAAGCCACAGTTCACGCGCAGGCCGTTCAGTTCACCGCTACAATTATATCATTACAAACCTTCTTAAGTTCTTAACCCGTATTTTGAAACGCTTCAGACTTCCATTAAGACGGTTTTCATAGGCCACGCTGATGATTAGTCTGGCTGTTGTGTGTGGAACTCTCGCTTGAACCATCGTGAAAACCACAATAGTTTCCACTAAAGGCTCTTAGAGATAGTCGAAAGAAATGTGCTGAAAAGTTTGCTAGTGCAGTTTCTTCATTCAAACGTACCCACACACGTATATACACACACATAGAAAGAAATCCTAATATAAATTACATAAGTTGATGATATGGGTGATAAATTCTATGGTATGGCATAATACCAAAGAAGATTTCACTTTCTTCTCAACATGTTACGGACTAAACAAAACAATATTACGTAAGAACATTGTGTACGGAGCGTATGTAAACTTGTAAAGCCTCTTCATTCGTCACTGCAGCAATGTTCACCTACACACTACACGTTTTTCCTTACTGCTGGTTGAAACTGTTTACTGTTTCGACGTTGAATAAATAAATGAAAAGAATAAAATCAACCTCTTCAGTACTAAAACACATTTTTATCACAAGGTTTGGGTATTATTAGACGATTTTACTTACATTAAAAGAGTTTATGGAAGTCATAAGATTAATGGCCAGAGTCCTTACTATTTTAATTCCTACATAATTCTCTGAAGCTGTATAGAATCACCAAATAGTAAGCAGAATGAATATGAAAATGCGTCATGGTACTGAAGGAGTTAAAGTCAGAATTGCACGCACAGTAGGGTACAATTATTAGTAATATGTGCAATGGCATTTACATTATCGACCACCACTTGCTCCCTGGCGAGTCAAACCTATTACAAGCACTAATACATTAATGTTCTTATTTGTCTCAATGCTTCCCTCTGCATATTCAAATTAGCTCAACAAATCTTCTCCCTTACTGCCAATGTAGGAAACTCGTGAGGATATGGTGTATTTATTTCCATTCATTTATTATTATTATCGTCATCGTGTTTTGTTCCTTCCAGGGCAAGTAGTTCCCTCTATTCTCCCCTATTGGCTTCCTGTCTGTTCCAGGCAGCTTCTCCCATCACCCCACCTTGTCCTCCATCTGCCTTGCCTTCGCTCACCACTCCCCACGTGATCACTGTTATCTGATCTGTTCACCTATCAATTATTTCAAGCATGATAGATTCTTTCCTCCTTTTTCCTTAGTTGAAGTCAAAATGTGCAGTATTACAATTGTTCATTCTCCCACTCAACACTCACCACTCACATGCACTGGATTATATTTGTATTGGGTGCCACCAGTTGTATGTCAATGATTTGTTACTTTCCTTTATAGAATCAGCAATCCACTAATCATAAGAGTCCCTCACATGGATGAAATATGTAATGAGTATATTCTTATACACACAATTAATCAACACAAACATCACAGCTGCACTAAGCGACAAATGTATAAAGAGTGAAAGGTAGGGACCTTATACACTGGGGGCTACAAAATAGATCAGAAGGGAACACAACGTCATGTCCAGATTTAGCGAATGCAATTTGAAGGGAGTTTGTGAACCACGTGAGGTGCACCACATGATGCCAGGCTTGTGCAGGTTGTACAGTACAACAGATCACAGCACCACGACACTAGGAAAAAGAGAGTGTGGGGAAAACAAAACAGGGAAAATACAGCTTCCAGAGTAATCATTGACACAAGCACCACAGAAAACAGGGTTGTGCTAGAACTAAACAAAAAATAATGGGAAAAATAAGGTAGGGCCAATGGTAGGAGGCCTAACCTTTGAATTTGAAAGGAACTTGTTTTGGGACGACAACTCGGCCTTTGAAGAGACTCTGACCTGTTGAGGGTTGTGGGGGCAAGGTAATGGGAGTGGTGGTGGTGGTAGTGGCAGTGGTGGTGGTGGTGGTGCTGGTGGAGGACTGCGGGGCACATTTAGAGGTTCTCGGGCATGGGACAGGACTCATTCTAGCTACGGATGTTTTTAATGTGGTTGTGGTGCTGGTGGTGGATGTTGTGGTGAGTGGCTGCCTCACCCTGGCCGGACGCCGAGGGCGATTGGAAGGCGGATGGAGTAGGGATGGTTGAGGATGGGCAGGCGCATGGCGGGGCGAGGGTGGCAGGCGGCGGGAGGGGTGCAGGCGAGGGGAAGGATGTACAACTAAACGAGGGGAAGATTGAAGGCCTGGAGAAGACACATGACTTGTAGAGGAGGTTACATCTGGGGAGTAATGAACTCTTTTAGGGGAGGAAACCTGAGGGGAGGTAGTTCCAGAAGCTTTTGGTGAGAGATAAGTCTTCCGTAAGGCTGTTGAGGGTCTTTTTGGGGAGGCAAGACGAGGAGAGCATGCTGGGTAGGGGTGAGGTTTCAAGAGGGACGCGGAGGAAATAGAGGACGAGCAGGAGGAGGAGGAGGCCTGACTTTGGGAGGGAGCAACTCGTGGGGAGGACACTTGATGAGAAGCTGGCTCCTGCTGAGGGAACGAGGAGGCCTGACGGGACTGCTGGGGGGAAGGGGCCTTTTGGTGGTGTGTCGGGGAAGTGTCTGGCGGTTGGTGGTGGTGGTGGTGATCTGGACCGGCATGTGGGCAGGAAAACCATTGTGTCAGTTCAAACAAACACTGACAGCAGAAAGTAGTAGAAGTAGTAGTAGTAGTAGTAGTAGTAGTAGTAGTAGTAGTAGTAGTAGTAGTAGTAAAAGTAGTAGTAGTAGTAGTAGTAGTAGCAGTAGCAGTAGTAGTACTAGTAGTAGTAGTGGTAGCAGTAGTAGTAGAAGTATGGCTCATCTATCAGTCAACTTCACCATCAAGTTTTTATTTTTGGTTGGCTTGTTTAGTTGCTTGCTTTTTCCGTGGTGCTCTTGTGGAGATGGAGGTTAAAAATAATGATTCAACAGTCTCTCTTTCACCTGTAAGCAGAAGGGGCAAGAACGGAAAGACAGGGCAGGAAGCGGAGAGTCAAGGCGCTACTGTGTACTTACTCGGTCCGGCTGCGGTGGGGGAGCGGCTGGGTGACTGGGAGTCCACAACAGGAATGTGGAGGCATCGCTGGCACAGGCACTCCTTCCCTGTGTAGGTGACACGCTCCCCGGTTGGGAATGGCTGTCTGTTGTGGGGAAGAGAGAGAACCTACATCAAACCAAGGACATGAGAAACCTTAGTGCTCTGCATATCATTACCATAATCTAGGTGCTCTCCGTACAAAGCAGGGTTTGCATACTGCACTGAACAAGATACAGTTATAGGTGACCATCCAAAGTCTGGTTATGAAGTGAGGTGTATAATGTAAAAGGTGGTGACTTACCATACCTTTAGTTTGGTTTAGTCTGGTCACAATTTTTGACTCATAGGAAGTAAATATTTAAGAAGATTCCATTGTTATTCAACATAAGTTATGACAACTGAAATACAGATTGAATGTTGCATGGTGAAGGAAAGTGAAGCAGATGCAACAGGACAAATCCAGTGAATTGACTCAGCACCAGAATACATCAGACAAGAAAGTGAAGGGAGGAGAATAAGGAGATTACAGCAAGGTAGGAAGGTTGCAAGGTCAGGAATATATGGAGCTTCTTCTGTTATATCTGTATCCTTGAATGAGTAAGAAGCAGCAAATATAGAAAGACAGGTAAAAATGTCACAAAAGATCTTTTATATAATCTTTTTATCAACCTGGATGTCTTTAAAGAGAACTGATTTCAGAGTGAGTCACATCAGAAGTTGACTTGAACCAAAAAAAGCATTTGAGTATAATTATTACCTTCTTAACAATATATACATAACAATACAGAAAAAAATTAAGGGAAGCTGCAAGAAACTAGAAGGCTTCCATGTGGCAGTCCTCTATGAAACTGCTCTATATACACCAATGAAAGTATGAACATTATATTAAACTTTTACTGAAGGATGAAATATCTCACTGTGAATCAGCAGAGGTTTTGCATTCACTATTCCTGATGATGAACATTACATATACACCACAAATGCTTATATAATGTGACAAGCTTAAAATTTATCTGATGTGGTGATGATAAGAAAATCTGCCCACTCAACAAAACCCTTCAGTGATATTGGAGGAAGACAATGAGTACGTTCAGGGCTCACAAGTTCTCTACCTACTTCTTCATGGTAGTCTGGGGTGAATGCCTCCTAATATGGTACTTTATCTTTTATATGATTGAATGCAAGAGTCAGTCCAGGCAGAAACTTATCTCGTCTCGCCTTTCACTTATTATTTATTGGGTTCTCATATAAGGCTTAGAATGACTTGACCTGTAACTTGTATGTATTATGATTCTAAACATATTATTCATTATCTCACTCCTCTACTGTCATTTCCTGCTTCTTGTTCCCTTTCTTCTCAGTTACTTTCATCAATCTCTGAGTCAACATCATATTGTAAACACAGTATGTACAAAGCCAATTTCTCTTGTGAAGCTCATTTCACACATAACTAAAAAAATCTAGCCATGAAAATGTTGGACCACATCATAACTTAATTTGTTACTTTTCAGTACATATAATAAAGATTTAAAAATTAGTGTTCTTTTAAAAATATGTATCATTAGAATACAGTATATATCAAATAAATTAAAAATATAGAAAATACAAATCAGCATCAAGATTAGCAGTGTTATGAAGGGTTTATGTATCTCTGTTGCTGTACATAGTGTTGGCTGCACCTGAGTGGTATTGCCCTCCTAATCTAATCTTTGAGAAAATTTTCACAGGTTTGCATGTGAAGTTAAACATGTTACACGGACAGAACACTGCCGATAACAACATGAAGTGTTACTTATGCATACTTATTCACAGAACACTCACAGAAAACTAATTTTCATATAAACTCAATGAATATGAACATTGGATTAACTAAAGAAAGTCTGATGTGAAATTTTAGTGCTACATAACATTTAAAGAGAATCAATACAATGAATTAAACATGACATCAACACAATGTACTTTCATCACTAGAGTATTATATTTCTATTGAGAAGCAGTAATTGCAACCTTCAACCACTCTGTATTCATTGGGGAAGACCACACACAAGTTTCAATTCACCTCGTTTCCCTATCAACACATAACTCTTTCCTCCTTTTCACAAAACTTTACTTCTCTGGATTTTGTTTGATACATGAAAAAAAATGGGCTACTTTAAAACCAAATTTCACATCCTTTACCCTCCTAACAGCCTCTCCAGAACCCGCTACTCCATCTCCCTGAAGACAACTTTGGGTAAATCTCCTTCAAAGTCGTTGAGTGTTGAGTATGCAGGAAAAATTACCCCCAACATATGAAGAGTGTTTTGGGTCCGTGGCTGTGGAATGAAGCACAGCAAGGAAAGGCTTGATCAAGGGAGATAGGACACCAACATACCGGAGAGAGAGAGAGAGAGAGAGAGAGAGAGAGAGAGAGAGAGAGAGAGAGAGAGAGAGAGAGAGAGAAAAAAAAGCAAGAAAACACACACACACACACACACACACACACACACACACACACACACACTCACCTGCAACGGGCACAGGTGAAGCACTTTTGATGATAGGAGTTCCCGAGGGCGGACACCACCTCGCCCTCCACGTAGAGACCGCAAGTGGCGCACCGCTGGCCGAAGTTCTTCTGGTAACATTCAGTGCAGTAGTAATCCTTCTCTCGCGTGAAGAAACCGCCCTGAGCTAGCGACTTCTTGCAGCCTGGAAGAGTTCAGGGAAGTGGCAGGTCAGGTGGAAGAGGCGCAAGGAAGGCTGGGTTAGTCGAGTGTGCAGTGAAGCTTGTTTGTGTGTTCCTGTAAGACTTGAGTTAAAAATGTGTCTATGTTTTGTTTATCATATCACGTGTATCTCTTCCTCTAGGTGTGTGTGTGTGTGTGTGTGTGTGTGTGTGTGTGTGTGTGTGTGTGTGTGTGTGTGTGTGTGTGTGTGTGTGTGTGTGTGTTAGCGACTTTTTTTTTTGACCCGCTTTTGTGTGTCTGTTGTTTTTCTGTTATCATATTATTAACATCACTAGCATTATTAGTGTTGTGCATTTGACCTACAAGGAAAAATTTCAGGCTAGTATTTTATTTTTTTTTTTCCTGTGTTTCCTCTATACGACTGTGCTTCTTATCAATGTGACCGACATTTATATTATACACTCTTGTCCAATTATGTAAGTTATTTTGAGGAAGAAAAAAAATATACGTGTTATTATATTTAAGTGTGTGTGTGTGTGTGTGTGTGTGTGTGTGTGTGTGTGTGTGTGTGTGTGTGTGTGTGTGTGTGTGTGTGTGTGTGTGTGTGTGTGTGTGTGTGTGTGTGTGTGTCGCTTACTCATCCCGTTTTATGAGTGTATTATTATATCATCTCTATCTCTCTTTTATCTCTTCAGCACACCCTAACGAGGAGGAATGATGCAATAAACTGTTTCATTTCACGACTGCCATCTCTAATCAATGCTGCAAACTATAGACAAGTGTAATTAGCTTAGTTTTCATTGTCATTAAGTCTGGATTTTGTACATGAGCTCTTGAGCCACCTGATAATGTGTGATTCAACCTAACATGTACTGAATTCCTTATCACACTACATCTTAAAATTTATCAAAGGTATTATAATCACAAATCTACAAAGAAATACAAATATCTTACATCTTACTGAGAAAAATAAGCATAATGTCTCTCTCTCTCTCTCTCTCTCTCTCTCTCTCTCTCTCTCTCTCTCTCTCTCTCTCTCACCACGAAAACTATCCAATTATAAATCCAATTCTACGAGCTGTTCATCTTTAGCCTTTGTATATGTGACTAAGATGAGCTGCCCCTACCCCCCTCTCTCTCTTTCTCCCCATCTCTCTCTCTCAGGCTAACAGCACATGAAAGGCAACACATGTCAGCAAATTGGCCTCTCGGTAAGGTAATGAGAAAAAAGGGTCAGGAATGGAGGATCTGAGGCGGCGCAATTATGCCGTCGTGAATCATGATCTCACAGACGGAGGGTTGAATAGCTTTGCGTCCCGCCCTACTTGAAAAATGAGCGAGAGCAACTGCCTGAAGGAACCAAAGAGGGAGAGAAGGAGAGGAGAGAAGAGGAAGGAGGGAAGGATGAGGAGTGGGTGGTGGTGGTGGTAGTGGTGAAGTGAAAGAGTAAAAGGAGAAGGAGGAGGAGGAGGAGGAGGAGGAGGAGGAGGAGGAGGAGGAGGAGGAGGAGGAGGAGGAGGAGGAGGAGGAGGAATTTAAAGTAATGTTAGCAAATGTCCCAAAAACATTTACAACTTTGTGGGAATCCTTGAGCTTATGGGGATAAAAAGGATAATAATGAGGAGGAGGAGGAGGAGGAGGAGGAGGAGGAGGAGGAGGAGGAGGAGGAGGAGGAGGAATGAGAAAAGTTATTGCAATGATGGTGCTTAAGGTAGACTCTCTCTCTCTCTCTCTCTCTCTCTCTCTCTCTCTCTCTCTCTCTCTCTTCTATAGTGAGCTGATAAGATGATACGATTCGTTACTATTGTGAGAGAGAGAGAGAGAGAGAGAGAGAGAGAGAGAGAGAGAGAGAGAGAGAGAGAGAGAGAGAGAGAGAGAGAGAGAGAGAGAGAGAGAGAGAGAGAGAGAAAACAAGCGATGAATCCCATTAAGATCAAAGATAAACCTTTATCTACTTGTTTATTTGGATGTTACTCTACAGTCTCTCTCTCTCTCTCTCTCTCTCTCTAGCAGCAGTACCACACACAAAAAAGCCCCACCATTACCCAATCCCATTCATGTCACCCATGCCTTGCTTCTATACCCTTACACACACACACACACACACACACACACACACACACACATCATCCCTCTTCTCTCCCTCCCTCCCTTCTTTGCCTTCCCTTACACCCTCCTACCAACTTCCCCCTTCCTTCCCTTTATACTCACTGTGACACTTGAAGCAGTTGATGTGGAAGTACTTCTCCTGCACGCGAAGCACCTCCCCCGAGCACTTCTTGGCGCAGTACTCACACAGCGTCTTCCCTGCGGAGAGGACACACCCTGGCATTAGTGAGGCACCGCTAAACGAACCTTGTCACTCACGCCGACCCAGCCTAGCGCAGCCAGCCAGCCAGCCAGGCAGCTCGCTCTCTCTGTCTCTCTTTCTCTCCCGGATTTGTCAAAGAGGATTTTAGTGTGTGTGTGTGTGTGTGTGTGTGTGTGTGTGTGTGTGTGTGTGTGTGTGTGTGTGTGTGTGTGTGTGTGTGTGTGTGTGTCCCTCTCGTGTGTTTAGTGTTTGTTGGTGTTGTTGTTGTTGTTGTTGTATGGTTTTGGTGTAGTCAGGGTGAGTGTCTTTGATTCATTTACTTTCAATTACTAGATCTGTTCTGAAACTTTATGTTTTTTTTCTTGTACTATGCTTCGTATTTGAACTTATGTAATTTGAATGTTTATATAATTCAGTGAAGTAAATAAACTAATGATCCAAGTATTCTCTGTGTTATCTACTCTTGCATAAAGAGAAATCAGCAAACACTGAAAACACGAGCTATTGTGCAGCAAACACTGACACGTACAGCAACGTACTAAAAAGGTGGCTGGCTAAGGGATACAAATGTCATAACCCTATCAAAAATATATTCTAAATGGAAAAAAAGCAATGCGTGAAGCAAAAAAAAAAAAAAAAAAAAAAAAAATGCTTCCCTTGAGGTGACACTAGCCATGTAGGTAAAAATATTATGTAACGACGTCCATTCGCAGCATTCACTAACCGATCATTATTAGAAAAAAAAGAGTAAGTAAGTAGTACTAACATACGAATCCTTAATTAAGTATCGTTGCGCATGTAGACAAAAAAATACACGACTTTATGATTTGGTCGTCATCCACTCTAGTCGCAGGGAACCATAAACAAGTGACGATCAATAGTCATGCCGAGAACAGGTTTACCTTGACGCAAACCCTTACCTGAGGGATGCACCGTCACGCTCTTCTCCTCGAATATCCACATTGTGACGCTGCCAATACTTTATGCCTTGCTTACTTAATGGGAAAACCAATTACTCCTTGCCACACTTAATTTTCTACTACCTTATTATTCACTGCTTAGGATGGCTGGCTCACGAGTTGGATTAAAAGGGGGAGTTGTGAGTTTATAGCTAGTTCATTCAGGATGTTACTCTGCCGGTGGTGACTCAGAGTACTAGGGAGAGAGAAGAAAAGACTTGAAGAAATAACTCAACAAGGGAATATGAACATCTTTTCTCTTTCTAAGCCATGAAGATAAGACGAGATAAGATTACGGGGTCATTTAAATACCCGGATAAATAAGAACAAAAGTATTAAAGGGAGATATTAAGGGGGATTCATATGAGAAGATGCACCGGAATATGGATTTAAAAGAGGCTATGGGTAATTGGTAACGCTGGAACCAGAATCAGGTGACCTTGGCTTAGGTGGCTGGGAACACTCAAAGAAAGAAAAAAAAAAACGAAAAAGAAAACGAAACTGGAAAAATAATGCAGGGTTTGTGTCGATCGAGCGATAAATTGAAGACTGAACAATTACGTCAAGAAACGAACACTGATAAGAATGATGGCGCGAAGGTGATGAGTAAAAGGAGAGAGGAGGAATAAAAGAAGGAAAAAATAACTGTTGAATGCATCGAGGAACGAGTACTGGTGAAAAAAAAGTCTAGTACGTAAGAGCTTGTAAGGTGGCAGTACTAGACCTCGTCGTGCGGGTTTGTGGAGAGAGAGAGAGAGAGAGAGAGAGAGAGAGAGAGAGAGAGAGAGAGAGAGAGAGAGAGAGAGAGAGAGAGAGAGAGAGAGAGAGAGAGAGGTTGTTGGGAGTACAGCAGCGGTGGTGGTCGAGTGATTATATTAGTGGTGAATGAAGAGAGGCTGTGATGATGATATTGATAAAAGTGGCTATGAGAAGAAGAAGGAAACAAATAGTGACGGTAGACACAGTGATAGATAAAAAAAAAACGAAAAAAATAAATGAAAAGATGTCAAAACGAAGACACTTAACATAATTCCAAGACTTTAACCAACTGTAACAGAGATGAGATGAATAATCACACACACGAGCACCATTACTATCTAACATTAGCGAGTGTAGCAGAGACAAATGCCGCGGCGTAGTCAACATATCAAGCATCGCAGTGGTGTAGTGACGCTGATGGTGGTGATAGCAGTAATAGCAACGGTGGTGATATTAATACTAGAGGTGGTGGAGGTAATATCAGCGGTGGTGGTGGTGGTGGTGATGGTACTGATGATTGCGGTACAGCTAACAAATGGCGGTGATAATGACGGAAGGTATGCGATGGTGGTTGGGGTGGTGGTGGTATGGGGACTGGAGGAGGGAGTGGCGATGTAGCAGGCGACGAGACAGGCGAGTCGGGCGTGAAGGCGGAGCAGAGAGTGAATGAGAACTGATTATCAAGGTGACGAAGGAAGGAATAAGGGAATGAAAAGCAGATGAGACGGAGAAACGGGAGGAATGAAGGAAGAGTAGGAAGGAATGACGGAGTAGAGGGCGAAAAGAGTGAAGGAAGAGCATTAAAGAATGACGGGAGTAGAGGGCGAAAGGAGTGAAGGAAGAATAGGAAGAAATGACGGAGTAGAGGGCAAAAGGAATGAAGGAATAGTAGGAAGGAGTGAGGACGGGTTGCCAAGGCCGGACCACGCAGCAACCTGTTCAAGATGACTCTTCCGCGCACCAAACTCGTCCCTTTTATCGCCTCGGGGCATCGGCGGGCACTAAGCAAAACAAATGATGCAACCCGTTGGTCAGTCCAGGCGGCGACAGTACGATAGTGGCAACCATTATTCATCCACGATACTTCATTAAACCTTAAACAGAAAACCTTCTCGTCTCGTTTTGGAGCCTCAAGAGTTTTTTTTTCGTGGTAGTTTTGCGTCCTGTTCTCCTCTGCTGCTTTCGCTTTTTTTTTTTTTTTTCTTTCATGGAATGTGGCATGAAGTTTGCGAGTTTACTGCATTTATTCCCGTTTTTATTTATTCTTTCTTTTTTTTCCTCTGAGCTTCATCGTTTTTTTTTTTTACTTCCCTTTCCGTTCACCTCCTTTCGTTCCTTCACTAGAGAGGGTATATTAAGAAGCTGAAGAAGTTTACTACATCCAACTGTCCCTTAATCCTCTCATCTCTTCTCATCTGCTCCTTTAGCTTTCATACTTTTCTTTCACCACACAGCATAGAGTAGAAGCGGACAAGTTCTCACAGCCATCCGATCTCTTCAGCTCCTTTCACTTTTATCGTTTTCTCTCATTTCCTTTCTTAGTCTGGGTATGGAGAAGGCGATTCCCTGACAAGTTGACTGCATTCACCAGAGGTCAGTGGCAGCGAGGGGTGTACGCGTCCTCTGTACACCCCACCAGAGATCACCAGGAAGGACTCGCTACTTGTCCACACTTCGTTCCGGCCCGTCAGAATACAGAGTAGCGGCGAGCCAAAGGACGGAGAGGAGTCAAGAAAGTGGGGGCGATACCAGAGCCTTGACACCTAACACTGGGAGTTGCGAGAGGCAGCGTGTGGGAGAATACAAGAAGGGGATAGAAGAGGCGAGGCAAGAAAGGGGGCGATGCACTTGCAAGAACCAACGCCCAGGACAAAAACTACTCCGACAAGTGAATTAAGGCTATAACACAGTCGTCGCTGTTTACATTCGCTCCTTAACCGCACAAATTGTTAAGTGATCTGCCGGGAGGTTCACACGCGCCCCTCCGCATCCTGAACTCGCTGAAACGTGGTCCTGGGAACGCCTCGCACATCAGGATAGGCAGGAAGCGAGGACTGTCAGGCGGTCAGAAAAGTTCTTTATCAAAAGGCTGCTTAGTTTTTTACCAGAACGTTAATCTTCTGCTCCAGTGAGTCCCTTATCTGGTCCGGCTGACTCACTGTATTTATTTACTCGTTTATTTATTTATTCATTTATTTATATGTTTTGGAGTGTGGGCAGCTGGGGAGGAGAGAGAGAGAGAGAGAGAGAGAGAGAGATTTTCATTTTGTAGGACGGCGAGAGATAAAATTAGTGTATGTATTAGAAAAGCGCATGTCTGATTCTCTCTCTCTCTCTCTCTCTCTCTCTCTCTCTCTCTTACAGGAGGGAGAAGGACTAAAATAAAGAACTTGCACTAATTTCTTTGGCCAAGCAAGAGAGGAAGATAAAAAATATCTTTCCACATTTTTCAACCTCACATATCATATCTTTCTTGGCTCACACGAAAAAAGAAACACAGAGAAGCCAACAACGAAAGAAAAAAAAAGAAAGAAAGGAAGAAAGAAAGAAAGCATGAAAGAAAATCGCATGAAAGAAAGAAAGAATGAATGAAAGAATGAATAAAAGAAAAGCCCAACATTTGTTCACAGTGAGACGTGACAGTACTTTACATAACACTCTCCCTCTCCCTCTCTTTTTCTTTCGCCGAGTAACGCACAGCGATAATCTGATACTGGAGTCAAGGGCGGCCTGACATTGACACTGATTGATAATAATGACAGATACAGTTAGAGGAATATTTCTGCCGCGAGTAAAATTATGTTGCGTAAGTAGAGAAGTGAGCTAATTCTTCTTTACATAATGTCTGGGAAACTCCACGCCATGTATTTACTTCCGTGCCATCTGCTGTGTGTGTGTGTGTGTGTGTGTGTGTGTGTGTGTGTGTGTGTGTGTGTGTGTGTGTGTGTGTGTGTGTGTGTGTGTGTGTTTAAATCATACTTTTCAGGCCGACTTTACAGCAGAAAAAGCAAAGAAATAAAAAAAAAAAAAAAAAAACTTAGAATTATTAGCTACCATCATCATAATCACCATAATCACAGAAACACGAGAGAATACAAAGGGAGAGAGAGAGAGAGAGAGAGAGAGAGAGAGAGAGAGAGAGAGAGAGAGAGAGAGAGAGAGAGAGAGAGAGAGAAAAAAGACGGCACACATTTCGCCTCTTACGAGATTGCTTGACATTTGAGGAACAGAGAGAGCAGAGGAAGGCCAGCACACGAAGGGTCGAATTCAGAAACGCTTTGCTCTCTCACCACGACTGTTTTCTAAGCTTACAGAGATGCCTAGCGTGGTTTTCAAGAGTGTTTTTCCAGTTGATACTGTAGCAATCTTGTTACTATAACTGTAGAACAGTAAAAACACCTTAAAAAAACTCGTGTAAACTCAAATAAAGGCTTTAAAATAGTGGAGCTGAAGCACAAAAGTGATTAAGAATACTAGACTAAACCCCACATATTACAGCATACACTATCCTCCGTGGGGCGTGAAGGTGATTCAGTGACATTACATTCGCGGGACACCTTTAAAAACCCAAACCCCACCCTCCCTCCTTCCTCCTCTCCCTCTCCCTTCCATCCCTCCGTTTCCCTTATCTTTTTACCTGGGTATCACCACTTAGGGAGGTAAACATCACTTTGTCCACGCCCCAAATTAAACCTACACACACACACACACACACACACACACACACACACACACACCAAGAGGACATGCCTTTCCTTTGTTAGTTTCTTGGCAGCCAAATGTTTTCAAATTTTCACGGTCACCTCGCCACAACTAACCCGCAGTTTGTTTATCTGTTATCTCTCGCGCCAAACTTCTCCCCCAAATCACACGTCGCTGTAAACTAACAAGGGTTCGAGGAGAAGAGAAATAGGAAATAAAGGGACCGTGGCTTGTTTCTCTCTCTCTCTCTCTCTCTCTCTCTCTCTCTCTCTCTCTCTCTCTCTGCTTGCTTGTTTTCTACTTGAACGGTAAAGAAAAATAAGAAAAAAAAAGTTTCGCGCAAGAGCTGAACGAAAATAAGCAAACTGAAACACTCAAGCAAAAAAAACTCACCACTTGCCTCAAAAGCTTCGTCTGTTACTCGCCTCCACGACTCACCGCTGGTCTTTACAAGCAATAACACCAATAAGACAGTATCGAAATGTGAGGCAACTGATGATCTGAATCCTTAAGAGGGAATCAGAAGACCAAATTCGCATCAGACTATACTCAAATGTTGATCAGAAACCTTTCCAAGCAGTGATACTAATAAAATCGCATCAGAATACAATAAAAGTCTCGAGATGAAACCTTTACAAGTATTAAGAACGAAATCGCATCAAAATATGGCCATAACATCAACTTCAAACCTGCACAGGGTATAATAAGAACAAAACCACAACAGGGAATGGTATAATAAATGTTTAGCTGAAAACTTTATGGGGAAAAAAAAATAGATCGCGTTCAAATATGATATTAGTGTTGATTTGAAATTTGAAGTCTTACTCAGAACAGTATTAACCCCTTCAGTACCATGACACGTTTTCATATTTATTCTACTTACTTTTTGGTGATTTTATACAGCTCTAGAAACTTATGTGGGGATTAAAATAGTGAAGACTGGCTATTTATCTTCTGACCTCCATAGAACCTTCCTAATTTAAATAAAATCGTCTAATCATACCCCAAAACTCATGGAAGAAGTGAGTTCCGGTACTGAAGGATTAAGTGAACCATTAATAACCATTCTTAGAGTCTCCTATCACTAAATCGCTCCAGTAGCACATATAAGTATAATATCAAACTACAACAATACCTGAAATGTGGGTAGGATACGTTAATTGGACAGCAGAATGAAAAAAAAAGAGAAAAAAAAGATAATGATAATTGTAGGCATAAACCATGACAAAAAAGAAAGTAGATAGTCAAGATAAGTTGTAAGATTAGATGGTGGGCGGCTACGTAGTTACATGGCCTGGATTGTGAAGTGCCGCCACCTGGGTCAACACGGCGCGGGTTACGAGCCTAAACGATTTTCCTCCGCCAGACTACTTGTGTTCGCCTCATTGAAGGAAATGGTTTGCGTGTTTGGCATTAAAATTTTCTGTGGATTATTATTATTATTATTATTATTGTTATTATCATCATCATCATTATTCTTTATTCGACTGTTTATTGATGTGTTTTTTGTCTTATTCGAGTTATTTTGCTATTTCTTCACCAGACTCTTGTGTTCGTCTCACTGAAGGAAATGGTTTACGTGTTTGGCATTTATTTTTTTTTTTACTGTAGATTATCATTATCATTATTATCATTATTATTATTTTGTAGTTTTATTCTCTATTTGACAGTTTATTGATGTTTATTTTTTTTCATTTTAGTGTAACCTGCTTTTCCTCCGCTAGACTCTTGTGTGTTCGGCATTAATCGTTTACTGTAGATTATCATTATTATTGTTACTTTGTAGTTCTATTTTCTATTCGACTGTTAATTTATTCTTTTTTTTTTTCATCTTTTTTCTATCGTTTGTTTTGATATTGATTTTTGTCCCATGATAGTCTTATTCTCCATCATCCCCGGTCGTGACTCCTAGGCAGTCAGTCTTCACCAACTTGACGGAACAAAGACCCTAAAAGAACCCCCTAAAACACGAAATAATTACAGCAGAACACGCCATTATCCTCAATGAAACATGCACAAAAGAGGATTTCCTACTAATGTATCTTCAGCTTGTGCCTCAAAGAGATGAAAGACTCAGCACAATGAAAGCCAGACGCAACAATGGTATCAATGAACGATGCTGGGGATTAGTAAGGCAAAATAACAGACATTTACGAGCAATGGTGCCTGAATTCCAGATACACATGGGTTTAATTACAGAAAATTGCTGCTAATCACCCATGCGCATTAACTATTACCATCTTTACAAAACAAATTAATCCATCTCAAACGCTATAATTAGAAAACGAACAATACATTAAACTCCAGAACGAGAACATAACATTAAGAAACGTAGTCACCAAAGAACTATCGTATGTGCGTTCATTATTCTTTTTATTCAAAGTTGAGATATTAACCTCTTCAGGACTGGGACGCATTTTTGCCGTGAGTTTTGAGTACCATTAGACCATTTTACTTACAATATAAGCGGTCTCTGGAGGTCAAAAGAATGATGGCCAGTCTTTACTATCTTAATCCCCCATATGAGTTTCTGAAGCTGTGTAAAATCACCAAATAATAATTAGAGTGAATATGGAAACGCGTCATGGAACTGAAGGGAGTTAATGCTGTACTGTATTTATGACTGTATATGTATATTACGCACATCTTCTCAGTGTGCTCAGTCCCTCTAAGAAGCAAAAGTAAAGTCTCCAAGGAGGAAAAAGGAAAGAGTAAAAGACAAAACGAGACTCCAAACCTGCCAAACCGGAACTGAGTGTAAGCTTAAAAAAAAGATGACGATAAATAAAACTAATAATGAGTATTCCTAGTGAAGCACCGCCTACATCCCTTTTCCCTTCCTCTCACCCCCTTCCCCAACTTTTACCTGTTTACCTGCCTACCTAGTATACCCACCTGAGCCCACCTTGTACTGCCTGCCTGCCTCCCTGCCTGCCTGCGTAACCTGTTCCCTCAGATACACGCTTGACTTGGGTTAAAGGTCGTTTTTAATTATCGTCTTGCAGTCCCTTTACATGAATATTTCATTATGGGGTCTGGATAAGCTGCGTCGTGGTGGTGGTGATAGTAGTGATAGTGTTGGTAGTCGTTGTTATAGTAGTAGTAGTAGTAGTAGTAGTAGTAGTAGTAGTAGTAGTAGAGGTGTCAGTAATAATTGTCCGTCGTCGCAGTGAGTAACGCCCGTCTACATGCTGTTTGGTGAGCCTTCCGTGTCACATCCATCACACTAACCATCAGGTGGGCAGGTGTTGTTCGTTTCCACAGCACAGGCAGACCGAGGAGTGCACGTGGGTGACACTCCTGGTCTGCCTACACTTTCGACAGTATTCTGAAATATTTTGCTCTCTTACCACGACTATTTTCAAAGGCCATAAACATGATTAACACGGTTCTCAAGTGTTTTCTTTACTAATAACGTGAAAATCTGATTAACCTATCACTGGAATCGTAAAAACACCTTTGAAAAACCCACGTAACTTAAACTAGAGCCTTTAGAATGTCGTGGAGGTGCAGCTCAAGTGTTTCAGAATATGACTCTTTACTGCTCATCTCGCATCCTTGAGCTGTAGCGAGGCGCGTGGCAAGCTGAGGGCTGCGTGCTCGCCAGCCTCAGCTCACGTGTACATAAGCAGCGTGCCAACTTAACACAACATCAGCGCCAGCACGAAGGGCCGCATAACACAGAACGAGGCTGAATGAAGATTGTCGGTGTGAAGGTTAAGTATAGCGGGTGTCTTTGTTGAAAATTGACAAGTATATGAATAATTGCTACCTAGAGCACGCGAGCACCTAAAACAAATGAATATTAAGAGTATCGGTGGTGTAATGGAGAGAATATGATGGAAGAAAGTTAGATTGAGGTAGATTGTGGGTGTGAAGGTTAAGTCTAACTGGTGCTATTGTTGATAATTGACAAGTATATGAATAATTGCTACCCTAAGCACGCGAGCACCTAAAAATATTATGAGTATCAAGAGTAGTAGTGGTGTGATGGCGAGAATATGGTGGAAAAAAGGTAGATTGTAGGTGTATAGGTTAAGTATAGCGTGTGTGTGTTGAAACCTGACAAGTATATGAATGATTGCTACCCAGACCACGCGAGAACCTGAAATCACCTAAAAGAAGTGATGAGTATTAAGAGTACTGGTAGCGTGATGGAGAGAACATGGTGGAAGAAATGGAAGTAGTGTGTAAATAAGATAACAGAGAAAAAAAGATCGATAAAGGATAGTAATGGAGCAGTGAATAATGGCGAGCGAAGACATCATCTGTTTGGATTACGTAGACAAGGAATTTAATGACCTAAAAAATAATGGCCTTATAATTATAGTCTTCCTGACACACACTGTGATCACCAAAAAATATGAGAGAGAGAGAGAGAGAGAGAGAGAGAGAGAGAGAGAGAGAGAGAGAGAGAGAGAGAGAATAATAAAACCATAAAACATTTAAAAAGAACACAATAACCCAGAAAGGAAACAACACAACTAAAACACCAAGGTATAAAAAAAAAGAATAAAAACACCAACAACAACAACACGAAAGGGAAAAAAAAAACACACTCAAAACAAGCACACGTGACATCAACACACCCACCACCACCACCACCACAACCCACAGAAAGCAACGCCGTGACCCTGAAAGCCACTAAACAAGCTGAGAATGCGTGACTCCAGCGTGTATTAAGGCAACGCAACCATTCCCTTCAGCGACACACAAGCACGCAAGCACAAAAGTACCGACCATATTCTCAAACTCTCCTTCGCACGACCACTACTTGAAAAATCCCTTACAAATTAAAAGCACCGCAGATTTTTTAACCCCTTCAGTACCATGACACGTTTCCATATTCATTCTGCATACTATCTGCTACTATACAGCTTCAGAAACTAATAAGATGGATTAAAACAGTGAAGACTGCTAATGTCAATAAAATGGTTTGATCGTACACAAATCTCAAAAGTAAAAATGCATCCCAGTACTGAAGGGGTTAAAATAGTGAAGACTGTGGCCACTAATCATCCCTTGCTAATGTCAATAAAATGGTCTAATCATACATACACAAATCTCAAGGTAAAAATGTGTCCCAGTAGCTACTGAAGGGGGTTAAGGAAATATTGACGACTCTAGGACAGATTAACAATATTTCTACGTCATTAACAGGGAAACTCTTGAAAACCTGGCTAATCATCACTGTGGCCTTAGCAAACAGTCATGGTGAGAGAGCAAAGTGTTAGCGAGTGTTAGGGGAAAGGAGAAGAGGTGCTAGGTAAGTGTATATGCGTGTGGGTGCGAGTGGCAATGAGGGAGAGGGAGGGGACAGGTCGTGGGGTAGAGGTAAGGGGAACAGGTGAGGGGAGCGAGAGGACAGGTGTAATCATGATATCGGTGAGGGGAATGGTTTAAAAGCACCGTGCCGCCTCTATCGGTCTATTTTTACTCCCCCCTACTCGCTATTTCCAAAGTGGCCTAGATACTTTTTTCCCCCTCATTTTTTCCCTCAGTCAACTGTGGGGAGTGTGATGGGGTGGGGTGAGTGTGTTAATGTTCAGTGAGGGTGACGGTGGATTCATGGATGGTGGGTGGGTGTCTCTCTCTCTCTCTCTCTCTCTTTCTTGCGTGGTGGACGGCAAACACTTTATAAGATGGACGTGCTATAAAACTCTCTCTCTCTCTCTCTCTCTCTCTAACCTTGACCATGACTGTTAAATCTCAAACGGGGAGAGTAGAGAGAAGGGGAGAGGAAGAGGGAGGGGAGAGGGAGAGGAAGAAGGAGAGGGAGAAGGGAAGAGAGAGGAGAGGGAGATAGTAAAGAACATGGATCTAATACTGTGGTTAATATGAGAGTGAAATTAATGGTGGTGGTGGTGGTGGTGGTGGAAGAGGAGGAAGTGGTTGTGGTTTTCGCAGTAAAAGTGGTGGTGGTGGTGGTGGTGTTAAGAATTATTAGTATTATTATCACCACGTACAATTATTGTTATTATCTTACTGGTGTTATTAATGCTGTAGTAATAAGTAGTAGTAGTAGTAGTAGTAGTAGTAGTAGTAGTAGTAGTAGTAGTAGTAGTAGATATATCGGCCCTTATGAGGCTGTTAGTGATAAGCTACAATATTTGAACTAAAGCAGGAGGTATAGAATAATAATAACAATATGAACAGTAGTAGTAGTAGTAGTAGTAGTAGTAGCAGAAATAGAAGTAGAAGTAGTTGTAGTAGTAGTAGTAGTGCGAGGGTAGTGGTGGTGGTAGTAGTAGTTGTGGGGAAGTTTAGTGTTGATGGTGATGGTGATGGTGATGGTGGTGGTAGTGGTGGTGGTGGGGCGAACCGTGTGTAAACTGGAGGAGTGTTTAGACTGAGGGAGGAGCCGCTTCACTCCCCTCCCTCTCCTCCCCCCCTCCTATTTCCTCCATTCTCCTCTCCCGTTACTCTCCTCCTCCTCCTCCTCCTCCTCCTCCAAGTCTCTTCCTTAGGCACGTCAGTTTGTCAGGCCATCTGTTACATCACTCACACACACACACACACACACACACACACACACACACACACACACACACAGATAAAACATAGTAATAATAAGTATCTCTCTCTCTCTCTCTCTCTCTCTCTCTCTCTCATTAACTCTCAGTCCGTCGACTCTTTACCACAGCAATTAGTTAATAAAATGATGCACGCAGTTTTGGGTACAACTCCTTACTAACTTGTTTGGTTTAGAGGTGGCCAAATTCTGTCTCCCTCTTTTTGCTGGTTTATAACGTAACGAAGCCCCTTTATGTGTGTCTAGTGGGGAGTTTATTGGTGTAAGTTAACTCGCTTGATGGACCCGAGATTGTTTACTTAACAGTTGGTTGGTGGTTGTCATGATGAAGATGATGGTCGTGGTGGTGGTGGTGGTGCAGTTGTGATTGTGGTTGCTGGGTCATGCAAGCAAGTTCGCTCATAGAATGCTCGCTCTCTCTCTCTCTCTCTGCTCGTTAAGTCCCTCACTGGCACTTCTGGATTATATCATCTTCACATCACTATTCAGTACACGCACACCCACCCCAGCAACACACACACACACACACACACACACACACACACACACACACAGTATGCGTCGCCTCACTTCACCTGACTCGGCATACGATCCGTGTCCTTACAAGTCGGACCTTTAAATGTTACTCCAGTGCCTTATTGTTCTTCTCGTTCCTACCCAATTCTGTCTCCTTTGTTCTGTCTCTAATTTCAGTGACACCATGTTTTGTTATGTCTTCATCGCCTGACACTCTTGAACGGGACTGGAATATAACAGCAATCTTTCAATTACTCTTTTAGCAATCTACGTATATCACTTGTGTCCAGGTAGATAATCACGTCTTGGAACATAACAGCAAACTCTCCCAATTACTCGTTTAGCTATCTACGTATTTCACTTGTCTCCAGCTAAAAAATCACATCTTAATTGGAACATAACAGTAATCTCTCTCTCAATTCCACGTTTAGCTATCTACGTATTTCACTCGTGGCCAGCTAGAAAATCATGATTTGGGGTTCTTGAAAGGGATGTTCTATGTTATATATACTGATACAGTGAAAAATACAGATTAAGGTGTATTGAATTAACAGCCAGTATATGATTTTTAGTGGCATTAATCGGTCATCTAATAGTATAAGAAACAACAACTGCATTCACCCTACCCACACGATAAGTAAAACAATTAATCACGTGGATAAGACACAGAAACTTAATACCTGATCAATTACGTATGATAAACACAAACACACACACACAGCATACGGTAGGAGACTCAGGCAATCCCATCAGAACAGAATCGCGATAAGTAAAACACAATTAATACATGGTTGTACACAGAAACTTAACACCTGACCAATTAAATAAGATAAACACAAAACACACACACACACACACACACACACACACAGCACACGGTAGAAGACTCAGGCAATCCGATCACCACTAACAGATTCAATATTGGTAACAGTAAAAAGGACAGGCGCATTATCTTTGTGGTCTGAACGAGTTACTAATGCAAATACAATACAATGAAACTTGATGCTACCTAAATCACACCCATGCAACACAGGCACAACCACACATGATAAATAATTACTACATATCAATACTAAAAGCAATCCAAAGTAAAATTAATAAGGTTACGAGTATTTATTGTTTTCAGATCCCTCTTCTTTTAACTAAACACTGAAGAAACTGATTACACGTGGCTTAACATATGCTAATAAATCACACACACACACACACACACACACACACACACACACACACACACACACACACACACTGCAATCCCACGTACCTAAATTAATAAAGATTCGATGATCGCTTTTTATCTGACAGTAAAAGAAACTAATTACATTCTAAATTAACATATAAATTGCTAAGCTGCATAAAAAAAGGAAGTAAATAAATGGCCTGCGAGAGAGAGAGAGAGAGAGAGAGAGAGAGAGAGAGAGAGAGAGAGAGAGAGAGAGAGAGAGAGAGATGGGTGCTATAGCGGAGGCAGGTGGAGGTAAATATTAATGTTTATGGTAATTACACACGAATACTGATAGGCCTAAACAGCAGGTGATTTATTCCCGCAGACAGGTAACGGTGTAAGGCAAAAGCACGGTCATCACCATCATCACCATAATTGTAAAGGACTCACAGGGAGAATAGGAGATGGGGGATGGCGGCTGAATGGGGACGGCACATGAGTAGGGAGAAGATCTTTTACCTATATTTATTCTAGAGGGAGGAGTGGATCATAAGGGGGTGTGGAGGTGGGTGGACGGGGAGAAT